>NW_027315812.1:17644083-17748562 GCF_026437365.1 Eucyclogobius newberryi
TGCGTTGTTCCTGCTGTGTGAAGCACTTTGAATTGCCTTGTGTATGAAATGTGCTCTACAAATAAACTTGCCTCGCCATGTCCACTTCCCCTCCGCGCACATAGGTGGCGCTGGCGTGCCCGTGCAGTTGTTTGTCTCCCGTGCGTAAAGCGTCGTAGGGGCGCAGCGGATCCCTCTGCCGTGGACCCGCCCATCAGCACAAGAGTGACACGCCATTCAATCGCAGCTGCTCGCCTCTGATGCTCGTCGGACGCCGTGTGTACGTGTAGCGTCCTCCCAGACACAAATAAATAGCACTTCATTTTCCACGAAGAGAAGCCAAAAGTTGCACCACATTCGTCCGCGATGGGGATCCGGAAAAAGACGGCGAACAGCAAGAATCCGCCGGTGATGAGCCATGAGTTTGTGATCCAGAACCATGCAGACATTGTCTCGTGTGTGGCGATGGTGTTCCTCCTCGGGCTGATGTTTGAGGTGAGTCCCGTCCACATGTTGAATGGGTTTTGTTTGGCCACCGGGAGTCCGCACGGCCGACACGTCCAGTCGCTTCCTCTGCAAACTGACATGGCTGTCTCATCTATTCTTTACTGTACTTCCTCAAAGTTTTTGTACGCAATGAAACGGGTTTTGTTTGTAATTGTGTTATTGGTGCACGCGGAAAGGATGTGGAGCAGTCGTTTGCTTTAAAGTAACGTCATTAAGCAAGTCCAGTCAGACTAAACTTTACGCACAGATGTGTTACGTGGCAATCACACAACGGGCGAGCTGGAAGACTGTCATCACCGCAAAACCGAAACTGGAACAAGCTGAAGTCCGTGTTTTAATGTTTTAAACTTCTATCCCCGCTCATGGGCTACACGAAACCATTCTCCACCACATTTCTGTTCTACTTTCTCTCAGGTTTGGTCGTATTCTTGGTGTTTGATCTCCAGTGCAAAGGGGCGCCATCAGCATTAAGCCCAACTCAAAGGCGATTACTTCCGTTTGAACTCTTCAAATTAAAGTTAGAATTTTTAATACCAACCATACCGGCAACCATAGCACTGTCTATACCTGACTATTCAAACTCTATCAACCCTATAATATACTGTTATCATGATGATGTTAGTCGTTTCCGACTGCATATGTTGTTTGTAATATAAACTATGAATGCCCTTTTCATGCCAACTCTGCATTTTATTGTGAAATTTGACTTTCCGCTTTATTACTGTGAATTTTAGAGCTTGGATGGTGGAAGCTACCATATTTAATAAAAAAGAAAAACTAACTAAAAACTACTATTTGTTAGTTTGTATGTGCACAATAGTCTGCCGTGCAAGTGTGTATAATTCCAAACATGCAGGAATGGAAAACAAAATCCAAGCAAATTAGATTTGTAAAGGCAAACATATGGCCACTGTCTCTCTAGGCAATGTATTAAAGGTCTTCATAAAATTTTGCTTGTGTAAAAACACAAAACTGCCATCGTTTAAAACAGGTTTAAATTGGTCAAAGGGTGTGTATGTCGCTAAAATCCTCATTTGGTTTACAGATAACCTCCAAGTTTGCAGCGTGCTTCATAACCATCCAGCACAATGTCACCATTACCACAAATGGTAGGTTAAGTGTTAACATTTGATTTATTTTTTAGATCTACTGTAATTTTTGTAGAAATTATGCAAGAAGTTATTTTAATTATAGTGCACTATGAGCAGTAATGTTGGTGCTTTTGTAAAACCTATAGTGTTGCTGCCTTTAGTAGCTAAAATTAGTCTGCCTGATTTAAGTTCTCGTGGCTGGTTGTGGTTGATGCGGGTCAGGTAACGGCTTCCTTTGCCTTTGACAAGTACAAGCCCAGACTGTATTTACAGTGCGTTTCACACGGTGGTTTGCAACATGCTGACAGTTGGTGTAACTCTTATCTGAGAGATCGCCACGTATTGTACCACTACCTTCCTTCCTTGTCATTTGTTTACAGAATTTTCAAATGGCAAATAATTCAGTGACTCTTGTGACTTTGTATATCATCTGTTTATTCTCCAGAGTAAGGAGTGGCATGTTGTTTGCATGCATTAGTCTCAGGCAAATTGAGGGTGCATCATTTGCGCCTGATGTTGTCGAGCCATTAAAACCCATAAGGTTCTTTTATTAATTTCTGATACCAATTCCTATAGAAACAGTAATTAGGTTTTGATTTGCTATAACTTTAAATAATTGCTGACATTTTTCCATTTTCATACCTTTTCTCTACAGAAGGCCCGGAGCAGACAACTACTAACCATTTTCAACACGGTATCAAGGATTTGGCCACGATCTTCTTCTACATGCTGGTGGCTATTATCATGCATGCAATCATCCAGGAATATGTGCTGGATGTGAGTAATATAACTGCGCATAAATAGATGGGTTTCCATTCAAAGCACAACCCTGGTTTCACTGTGACTTGTCTTATTTTTTAATTTGTAGAAAATTAATAAGAAGAAGCATTTCTCCAAAACGAAGCACAGCAAGTTCAATGAGTCTGGACAGCTCAGTGCCTTCTATCTGTTTTCATTCGGCTGGGGAGCAAGCATCCTTGTGTCTGTAAGTGTAACAACAAAAAAGCCTTTCATTATACCCGCCTTGCCAACCCCAAAGGCTTATTTAAATCACTGAACTGCTTCGCTGTCCTTAGGAAAACTTTTTGTCTAACCCAGTCACCCTGTGGGAAGATTATCCCCACATTCTGATGCCGTAAGTGCACTCTCTTCATTGTACTTCATACATTTGTGGGGGGAAAAAAAGTCTTACACAGGCTTGGCTTTGTTAAAACTGTGGATGTGGCCAATGTTTCTGCTTTGTGTAAACTCTTTCCATTCAGATTTCAATTGAAGTTCTTCTACATTTGTCAACTGGGCTACTGGTTACATGCTCTCCCTGAACTCTACTTTCAAAAAACAAAGAAGGTAAGTGTGTTTTCTTTTCTTTTTTGTCTTCTAGTTTTAGAAATAATTAGCAGGTCATTTTATTATGTCTTCATTTAGACCATTTCCTGATTATCATCCTTGTTTATGCAGCACTATTGCACAATTTACGCTTCTGTAAATATTTTGAGCTGCTTGTTTGGTTGTGTGTATGCTTTAGGAGGATATTCCACGTCAGCTTGTGTACATCCTCCTCTACCTCGTCCACATTGCAGGCGCCTACATTCTGAAGTAAGCGTTTGTTTTTGGAAACCTTCATTTGCGAGAGATTGTGACATTTCCCGAGTTTGAAATGATTCATAATTGAACATACAGTAAATATCTTGTTGCTGCCAATTCTTTATACTCTATAGGCCTGTATCTAATTGCAATCTCTGTCTTTAGCTTGAATCGCCTGGGCCTGGTTTTGATGGTCTTGCACTACGCTGTTGAACTCCTTTTCCATGTTTCCCGCCTGATCTACTTCAGCAACGAGAATCGACAAATGGGGTAAGAAGTGACCGTACGTATAAAAATAATGGATTGAACATGCTGCATATTGTAAAGACTCTCGTCTCTCGTGATTTAGGTTCAGCATGTGGGCCGTCTTGTTTGTCCTTGGACGGCTGCTCACTCTATCTTTGTCTGTCCTCACGGTTGGATTTGGCCTTGCTAATGCTGAGAACCAAGGCTTCGACTGGGCTGCGGGAAACTTTAATGTACTCTTTGTTAGGTGAGAGAGTGAATACACAAAGTATAGAAGTGTGTGTGGGGAACATTAGCCTGGAGCATAGAAGCCACTCAAAGCCATAGATTTTATCCAATTGCCTGAAACTTGTCTACGTTTTAGAGCAACATTAAGATGTTTTGTCAAAGTATTTAGGAAGTGTGTTGGTTTTTGTGTAAAATAAATTAAACTGTCTAAAAGGGGGAAGTTACAGATGCAAATTCCTGTCAGTCGTGAAAATCTATGAAGCATGTCGTTTTGGTGAAAATGCTGTACTTGACAAGTTTGTGGTCTTTTCCTGCAATGTATGTTTGGCTGAAGTAAATGTCAGTACGTTGCATTTCTGCCGTCATAGGATCACTGGGCTTGCTGCCATCTGCCTTACCCAGGCCTTTATGATGTTGAAATTTATTAAATTCCAACTGCGTCGGTGGAGAGAGCACGCTGAAGCCCTGATTCTCAAGAAGAAGGTTGTCAACAAGGGAAAATCAAAGAAAGACAAAGGTAATTTCAAAGTAGTTAGTTTGGCCTACTAGCATATGGTATGAATATATATATAATGTATTAAGTTAGCAATATTTTTGTTTTCAGCTAACGGAGTAAATGGAGTGAATTCGCACGATTCGCCAAGAGCAAGGAAAGAGAAATTGTCTTAAAGCCATTGATAAACGATGACTTCAGCTCCCCGTTCCCTGCTTGGACCTATCAACAGATCTACTGGCTCTCCGCTGTGGTTTGCCTCTGCAGCTCTCAGCTTCCCCTCTGGTCATGAACATTCACTTAGATTTTGCCTGTTGGAACATGTCCAATATGCCTTGGTTCAATATACATTGTGCTGCTGTGCAATTTATGGAAAAAGTCACCAATTTAAGTGAATTCAAAAGTGCCTAGTGATAAAGACATTTTCTGTGGCATTGAAATTTTAAGAATGTCAGGTTACTTTTTGCTGCTCTCAAAATACAGCGCATTTCAGCTTTAGTCTTGTTTGATTGCCATCACCCTGTGTCACTGCCTTTTCATTTGTTAATTTCACCCTTTAATTTCATTTCCCCCCTCAATACTTTTGTTGTGGTTGCATTATTGCATTAATGAGTGTCTTCATTACACCTGTATGGATTACCTGAACTATCACTATCACTCACAGGAGGTCATAACTTCCGCCTGTTGAAAAGGTCAGGAAGTTATTGAAAAATCCTGAGTTGAAAAGTTATAATCTGGTGTATTTGTTTTGAATTATAAGTGACAAACATTCCTATTTGAATGTATTCATCCTCACTTGTACTATTCAATTTTCTTGCTTTTGTAGGTTTCAGGATTTAGCCTTGATGTAAAAACAATGTCTGAAATAATATTTTCATACTACCAGACTGTGCCAAACAAGGAATATCCTGACTGGTTGTTAATTTATGCCTTCAATATGCCATGAACTGATTCTGCTTTTATAAGATGTACTAACACTCACCATACAGTCAGATCTTAAGAAATGACACGCTGCAAATAGCACTGTTCCCATAGACTATATTTTCTACAAGGTTTACCAATCCATGAAAAATAAAATGTTTTATTGAACAATCTGTTTTGTGAGCATTTTTATTGGGACAGAATTGTGACCAAACTGCCAATCTTATCAGACAGTGACATTTAGGCCTACTTTGAACAAAGATATATCTTCAAGGACAAGTTGGGCTAAACGTTTCACATTAATGTAAGACTTAAATCTTATTGGCCTCTTTTGTTTTAGAAGTTGACAGTATTAAACACTTGGTGGCGCTATTGGGCAGGTTTTCAGCGAGAGAAACGCCTGCTGTTTGATTCATGGACAGTTGACCGTTACACCAAGGTGGATAAATAAGTAGGGCAGTGCATGTTGGCTATTTAATAAGCACAAGAAACGCTTTCGGCAATTCAAGTAGGCTATTGTAGTAGAACCAAAGCGCAACCTGCCATTAGACTAAGCTGACATGGTTTTGTAGGTTCATTTTTGTAGTTACATTAAAATGAGTGCAATTGTGTAGATATTAGGTAAATAGCCTATGTAGATAGTCTTATATTGATACAGTAGGAAGCTATTCACTAAAAATAATAGCATAAGTAATAATAACTACGTAATAGTGCTATTCACGCAGTTAAATAACATAAAGGCATAAAGCTGATCTTACATCTTTAATAAAGTTAAAGTGTGCGAGGGGCCAGTTCCACACAGCTGATCCCCAACCGCAGCTTGTTTTGACATTAGATACCGCCGTGACATAATCAAAAACGCTGCTGAAAAACAGTGCTCCGGGAGGTGGTGCGGTCCTAAAAGGTAAGTCCCCGGGTTACTGGGGCTGGCACAGTCTGACAGAGGTGATACCGTGAGCCCCGTGATGTGGTCCCTCCGCTGTGGGGGAGGATAGCAGCTACCACCAGATAAACACTCGGCATTGGTTTGCAGAGCAGGAGTAACATGGCGGCACAGTTAGCCAGCAGAAATGTTGTTCCACCACCGCGAAGGTCAGATCGCTTTCGTTTAAACGGGATTTAACAGCGGAGACGGACGCCGAAGTATTACAAACGTGAGTAGCGGACACACGCCGACGCGGGGCTCTCCACGCGGCGCTCGGTGGTTTTCGAGTGCGAAATCTAAGCTACGGCGCGATGTCTTCAATCTCGGTCCGTCTGGCACAGGCTGCTGCCGCTGCCTCGGTGTTAGCTTATTAGCATGCGTTAGCTTCTTGGCTAAGCGCTCTACCCGTGTCAATAGTGTTTTCTGCAGCCAACTACCTGGAGGGGCTAAGACGGCGAGCTCACGGGGCAGGAAAATGTCGCGGTGCGTTTCGAGCCCTGACAGTAAAGACGTGCGCGGACATGTGTGCGTCGGGTGTGAAGTGAATTAGTGCGTGCACAATAGTTTCATTTGTCATTGTTTTTTTTTGTGCTGAGTGAGCGAGTGACCGTGCAGACGACACCGGGCGAAGTTCGTCGGCGGCAGCGGTGTTAGCATGCTAACTGTGCAGGCTTTACTGTGACCAAACGTGAGAGTCTTCGTCACTTTAAACGTCTAGATTGGAGTTTTAGCGGGGCAACTCGGTGCTATCAGCCATATTAGATTGTGCCTGTTGTGGTGCTTAAGTGGCCCGAGTCTCATCCAGCGACAGGGCTAAATGTTTGAACACTCATCAGCTTGGTACACAACTTAACTAGTTGCACCAGAAAAGTTGTTTTGTGGCTGTTGTTATTAAATTGCCCTGTTTCTGATTCAGATTTCTTTGGTTAGGATTGAAAATGCGTAGTAAAGGTGCACTGTGTAACTTTTCTGATTGTCCCCTTGGAGACGCTTTATCTGCATTCATCCACAACAAAACATAGTACAGACTCCAAGATGATTTCCTCTGCACAATACTAAATGTGACATGCTAACCTGTAGTTTAGACCTCTACGAACGTGTTCTGAAATGCATGTTATTCTTTTATTTTTGTAGCAGTTCCTATGTGCATCTTCTCTCAATGTCCCAGATGTGTTTTGAAATGCAAACTTTTATAAGAATGTTATATAGAAATAACAATTGCGACGCTTCTCAGATAAATTGCGAAATGATTCAGGCCCTAAAACATTTTATACTGCATTTGTTCAAGTACACATGTTTGTATCGCTCTAGTCTGCTCTAAAACAGGCATTCTTACTGTGAGCAGGGTTTCTTCTCCACAGATCTGACCTGTAACTTGGCCTCATGGTGCCCACTGCCTGTTTCCATGGAGAGTTAGTGCTGTACTTGAAATATTTAATGCAAAGTTATAACATTTCCACGAAGCCAAAAAAGTGACAGACTCTCTAAACAGAAGTTACACAGTGCACCTTTTTTAAGCTATATATTATGTCGACTGTCAGCGCTCCTTGGCAAATGCAGAAACCCGTCTTGTGGAACCAGTTAAACAGTTTCTATAGCATGAACATGTCCACCACCACTTCTGTCACTACACCATCTCCAGCAGTTTTAGAGTTTACTTAGCCAGGAAGGTATGCTTTCCGGTCAGGTACGTGAAAGCATAATATTCATTGATTTTGGCTTCTCAAGATCTAATTGCATTTTTACTAATGTCCACTGTAGTTGTATTCTTACCACACTCATCTTTTTATTCATTCAGCATAATATTTGCACTACTTTAGAAATCCAGAAATAAAAACAACTAATGCCTTGAATTTGAATGATCTGTGAGACCGAAACATTTGGATAAGTTTACAATTGTGTTATGACTTAATGCGCATTGCCGTTGCATTCATCAGGAATGTGTGCGTGTTGGTATTGTCACTATTGAGGAATTCATCTGCGCTGGTGTTTATTTAAGTGTAAAGAGGGCAGCTTTTCTCACGCTGGCGCTGCTCACTTCATGTTTAGAAACGGCCGTTTTATGCTCTTGCGCTTAAATTAAAACAAAATGCGTGACCGCTGTTTTAAATCTGTATATACGTCTTAGATGTTGGTAATTTCATCAAAATCAGTGCACTAGGAAGTAAACCCTCGTTGTAATCACTGACCTTTGCCCGTTGCGTCACTTCAGCAATTCTGTATTTTGAACTTTGCCCTGCTGTATTCTCCCACTCTATGGAATTGGGATTTTTAAGATATTGCCAACTTTAATTTTCTTTATTCCATGTTGAAAATTGACTGAAACAGACAGAATCTCTGTGGTGGGGTGATCATATCGGTGTACTTTGATGCAAGGCGTTGCGGTGAATTATTTTATATATTATTTTGATTGGGAGTTTGTAGTAAACCTAAAACAATTTTGTATGATCAAAGTATTCACTCAGGTTCCTTGTATATTTTCCCAAGACATGGGCTGTTTTTATGATTTACTAACTACGTTTCTCATGTCTCTGCCTTTGCTAATGACATTGCTTTGATTCATTTGAACATTTGAAGTGAGCTTGAAAATGACAAGCTTGTCCCGGCTGTTTAACTTGTGAGCACCTCGGTCTGTTCACTAGTGATGAATGAAAATATATATATATATATATATATATTCATATTCATATTCATTCATCACTAGTGAACAGACCGACGTGCTCACAAGTTAAACAGCCGGGACAAGCTTGTCATTTTCAATATATATAAATTTAAAAAAAAAAATATCTTCCTATTACAAACCCCAGAACATTAAAGCAGGGTTCTTGAGTTTCAAACAGTGAAAGGAGGAAGTAGGTATTTAAATCTACCCAATTTGTCTTTCCCTCTCAAAAATCCTTTGCCACATAGTATTCCTGTACAGTAAATACACATTTTGAGTGACTGTATTCCTGTACATTTACTCTTTCAATTTGTGGTATTCAGAACAGTTACTTTCCTGAAGTCAAAGTATTACATTGTGGTACTTAATAACACTTCAAATTGCACAAGTTAGGAAAAACGCAAAACAGTGTTCTCGCTGGGCTGAGGTTGAAGGATGGCGATGGGACAAACCGTGCGAGCGCCATAGGCGGCACGAGCGAAAAGTACTACGGCGTTAAGATCACCGTGCGCGAGCGAGCCGTGATCTTAATACCTGGCGGCATCTTTTGGGCATGGTGGTGACCAGCCAAAACATGGCGGCCCAGGTATTCAGTTTGCTTTTATTAATTACATTTTCAAAGTATTCTTGCTAGTTTTCACATGCATTCATTTTTTAGCCACTAGTTTAGGTTTTGCTTTTTCAGACAGTAAAGTGAAGCAGGGTGAACCACCCTTGACCAGCAGATTCATCCCAAAATGTGATATGGTGACACGCATAGCTCTTACTTATTTCTTCTCTTACTACTTTATTTATCTCCAATTGGAGGAACTCTCACAAAAAAAGGTTTGTAGCTGTTTGAATTGTGCCAAATCACAAGCTCCGCAAGTAATTGGAGCTACAGTAATCACTTTGGATTCACGACTCACAATTGTATACATATCTGTACATATTTGTACATTTTACACTATAAATGTACCAAATGGTAAAGAATCAGGGTCATGCTTTGACAGTGGTCAGCACGACTCTTCTTCAGTGAACACATTACAAACGCCTCACAACGATGTTATCTGCCCATCACATGCTCTTATAGTCTCCCGCCGTATATTGTCTTCCTGTCGCTCCCCTCCCCCCTGGTACATACAGTGTGTGTACTTTATATGTATATATGTATATGTATATGTATGTACAGGGCGGCAGTAGCTCAGTGGTAGAGTGCGTGTCTTCTGATTCAAAGGTCGGCGGTTCGACTCCCCGCTCGGTCAGAGCGGTCAGATCCACTGCAGGTTGGCGGAGCGATCGCTGCCTCATTTGAATACTGCCGTTGTGTCCTTGGGCAAGACAAGACACTTAACCCAACTCGCCCCCCAGTGTCTGCATCTGGTTCCTTGATGTAAATCGCTTTGAGTACCTTGACGGTAGAAAAGCGCTATATAAATGTGACCATTTTACCATTTATTTATATGTATATGTGTGTTGCCCACCGGGCACCTCACCTCTGTGTTCACATCGCCATGGAAACAGCGGTTGTGACAGGTCCTGTGTGGGCGTGAGGGATGAGCTCGGGCTAATGGGCAGGTTTCCATACAGCGGAGGGGAAGAAGGCGCCTGGAAAGCCGAGGAGGACATGGAAGAGGCGGAGTGGGTGCATTTCGACTCCCATCCCTGCGAGGCACATCGTCATTGTGTCGCAGCAGCTGACCTCAAATCTGCCGTCCTGCTAACTGTGCCGGAGAGTCCTGTTGTGTGCACGGCCAGTGTTTGTTGAACAGGGAGCCTGTTTCACTCACCAGTCCAGAAGAGCCTGTCATGTCCAAACAATAACCAGATCCGGAGTTCAGTTACTTGCACTGTTTCCCTCAAGTGATACATGTGCTTTGTTGTGTAGCATCGGAGTTGTTTTTACTTGTGAAGTTTGATGATCTCTTGTGTCAATATTTTTATTTTTGTAGTTCAAGTTCGCTCATTTGAGCCTTTCTGTTTTCTTTTTATTCCTTCACAATCTTTCAGTAATTGTATTTTTGGTTTGTTATTGTGTAACATGAATGTGTTTTTGTCATTGAGGCTTAAAACTACAGGTTGGGGTGGTCTTCGTGCTGGTGCAGATTGCTCCTCCTTCTATGTAGGTCAGCCACAGCAAAGTGCATATTGATCTAGAGAGACAAATTATATTGTGGTGTCTGCTGCTCAATGCTAAGAAGGTGCCCTCATCCAGTTTGGCCTGAACAGAGGAGAAGGGGACATCTAGTGTGACAATGCTGTTGCAGCTGTTACAAGCTCTGTGTTGCTTATCTGTGCAATATTGTAGCTCTAGTACCTGTTACTATTTAAAACACGTTGCTCTTTTAGTTGTAGCATTGGAACGTCTCTGTTTTTGCTGAGTGCGTATTCAATGGAAATACAAAGGTGTTACGGTAAATGTTTTAATTCAGTATACTTTCTTATTGTAAAAGCTTTCTTCAATCCTCAGTAACTGTGAGCACGCAGATCACTTTCCTCTTTGCCACAATGTGTTTGAGGCGCTGGGTGCTAGCGATGGTGCTAGCATGTGGTTGGCACCCTTCCCACTGTTCAGGGTGGAATCCTTGGCACGGGAGGAGGCAGAGAGCGAGGACTGGCCTGAGTAAGCTTCCTTCTGGAGTGGAGTGGGTGGTCCACAAACATGGGGCTGTGAAAATGAGGTATACAGCGGTGGGCTGGAAAGTAGCTTCAACATGTTTGCCATGGAACAGGAGGCGGAGCTGACTGCAGTGACATGCACAGAGCATTTCCCACTCTGCTGTCATAAAGCCAGAGGAATGTGAGGCTTCAGTTTGTGCCTTTTCATGCTGTGCACATTGTGAGGGTCAAACCCTGACCAGCAGGATCCCTCTCTCTCCCCCCTCTGCCCTGCTGACTCAGCACTGTTCTCCTACAGACCTGTAATATGCTTTTTGCCGGCTTTATCTCGCTTCACCGGTTCAGCAGTACCGTACACAGAATCTCCTCAAGCGGCTTGTGTAGTCCAATCATATCAGTTTGTGGCTCATACTCTATTTGATCATTTCTATGTTGTTGATGTTTGAAATCCAAGATGCTGTTTGTCTAACACAGCTCCTAGTTTATTTTACAGTAGTTGTGATGACTCCCTTTTGTTATGCAACTAATAATGCATTTTCAGGTCTCTTAACATCATAGTACCGTAATACTGAATGACAATAATTTCTTCCTGGTGTTGAATTAAAAGAGTTTGGGTTGCCTCACATTAATCTTGGACTGGCAGAAAAATATGGTACCCAACTGGAATCAAGCAAATATCTCTTTCTTTTGAAATAAGTTTTTATGTTTGGTGGATTCTGGGAGTGCACTATATACATTTATTACAAATAATACTGTTTTTCTTGTTTGAACACTTATGAACAATTAACGATTTATTAAATTTTTGTCTCTCTTAAACTGGTCTCTACAGCTGCAGCTGCAGGTACTGGAATCAAAAAACGGGTATCTTTCAAGTACTAAGAAAGAAAAATGTAACCCTTCATTCAATAATATTCTAATAAATAATGATCTCCATCTTGTCAACCTACTAAGCCATAGAATGTTCTCCCTCTGACGGAAGATGCAAATCAAAACTATTTATGATGCCTAAAGTAAAAGGCCAAAAACATCTTCGTTGTATTGTTTTCCTAATCATGCTCTTTCCGGTCGTTCACACGGAGCACGTCGATGCTTGTCTGATTTGCAGCTTCTGTTCTCATTCATGTCTCCTCCAGAGGTTTGAGGTTTTGGCACCTGAAGGCGTGGGCCGTCAAAACAAACCTGCCTCCTGTCACTCCGCTGTGGAATAGACTACAAAGGCAGCACACGGGAGAAGGCTGTGGCGGCACTGCGGTGTCTTCTCTCAAATCAGATATTGGACCAGCTACTAACATCACGCAGCAGAGGACAGGTTTATCGATGCCGCGCTGTGAAATGAAAGAGCAGAGTCCTGTTTGGTTTGGCACAGGTTCTGCATTGGTCAGTGTTGAAGCTGGTGCATTTTCATTTGAACATGTTTATTTTTTTGGTCTCTGCTCAGCTTTCAGAGGAGAGTGCTGCCATTGCTCTTTGCTCTGTCTGGTCCAATTACATGTTCCACAGTCACAGCAGCAGCAGCAGCAGCTCACTTAATCAGGTAATGCTAGGGTTTAGAGTCGACTCCTCCGACGTGCACCGCAGGTTATTAGCCCGTGCATGCTTTGCCTCGCTACAACAGCACGACGCTTGGGTTTGTCAGACAGTGGTGCAGAACCTGCTGGTGGTTTAGTGGTTCAGTGTTAAAAGACCATACTGGCCATCGTTCAGGTCACTAAATGCTTCATAATGTTTACTCATTAGTTTTTTGTTGCCACTGCAAACTTTCTGATTAGGAAAGCTAAATGTTGTATTGAGTATGGGCGGGTGATATATCATCAATATTTGCATGCATTTCCACAACAATATTTGGACATTTCAGGAATGTGTTAATGTGGCTGTAAATGTATTGGTCTTCCTGGATTGTCAAACAAAACACGAATGGACCATGAAATTAACCACAAAAAGGCAGAAATATCACTGGTCTGTCCTTGTTTAGGAGATCGCACTAAACATTTTAATAGTTGTAATTGAAGACAATGCACTATTTAGTCTAAGTATCTTCAAAGAAAACTTCAAAACCAACAATCGTGATATTGTCCCTTTCTCTCCCGCCTCTAGAGCCTGTTTAACCCTGCTTTGGTTCATATTTATGGACCTCTTAAGAGTTTTAAAACGAGAAGGCAAGCAAATTCCAAACCCTAATGAATCCTTCTGATTCCTGTAATTTATCTAATATTTTGACGTTGCCCCAGGGAGTATATGAAATCATAATTGAAAATGTCCTAATTGGATACTCTTATTTTTACTTTACTAAATTCTTGATTTATTCATGCCTTATTATTTGATTATTTTGTTTGTATTGACTTTGCTATTATTATTTTATTATTATTATTATTTTATTATTGTTTTATGTTACACCTTTTAACACAGTTCCTATATTTGAAAACTTTGTTCAATGACAATGGCAATAAACCTTTTCTGATTCTTAAAACTTGCATTGTTGAGTGCAGTTTTCTAGATTGTTCCTGTGTATTCCAGGGGAAACTTGCCTGTCACACAGTGTGAGGCTGATAAAGGCAACATAGTTGTGTCAGCTGATCCCTCTGGTCTCATGTAGCACCTCCTTATCCTGAGCCCGCCTCCACAGCGCAGCCTGGGGCCCCCAGAGGAACTAATGCCTTACCAGCCATGACTGACAGCACAACTCTTGACATGTGCACATGGATCTGAATCTGACAGAAGTGGTCGGTCACAATGAGTTACGCATCGTCATTGTCCCAATCTTTCACTGGACATTAGTCAGTGTATTTAAATGCAAGAAACCTTTTGGCTTTGGGTCTATAACTGCACGGGACTGCAAGTCTGATTATGTTACACTGTTGATCTTTTAGTATCAGTGTTTGTGGTGTTGTCATTTTAATCTCGTATTGCAATTTTATTATTTTAAGTGCTCAATTCTAAACATTTCTTTTGACATATATATAAATATATTAAAACTAAAGACTTGGACTTGCATGATTTGTAATTCCCTTTTAACAGTTTTAATTTAGCCAACCCCCCACGAACCTTTCAGCTGGAGGTGGGAGATAAATCAAACTTTATAACAATTGTTGTATCCAAAATTAGAATATTAGGTTAATGTAAACTTATCAAAACTATCACAACAGTAATCTACAAACACTTTCTGCCCTTTTGTGGTTAATTGTCTGGTCCATTCATGTTTTGTATAATTCCTAAAACTCAGTCAAGACATTAACGGGCACATTTTTATGCACTGTTAAAATATTGTTACTGAGATGATGCTGCAAAAAGTCACTTTTCTCAATATCTCTCTGCCTTAACTTCAGTACACCATGTCGTATGAATATTTAATGACACCAAAAGCTTCTCATGCTAACAGTATCTCCCGCGTGTGCCTGCAGCCACATTAGCACTCGACTCCGTGACTCTCCACACGAGGCTCTTCACTGTTGTTCCGGGACATCCATACTGTGTTTACTGTCCCCGAGGTCATGACTGCCAGGTCCGCCTGTTGCATATGGGAGCAACAGATGTGCGGGCACCTGCAGGGCCGAACATCTGGAGGAGCAGGGCCAATTGAAATGTGCTGGCCAACTGCCACCTTGTAATAAAACCCAGCTTTAATGTGAGCGTGTCTTCACTCTGGGCTGCTGATGTCACTATGCAGCACCAGTCGTCTCCTTCTACAACTTGTTTGCACTCCATGTGTGAAGTGTCAGCCTCCAGCATTTCACACTGAAGTCTTATTTGAGCAACGACAATTAGGGCTGCACGATATCACAAAAAATGCGATATGGGGGTCAAGTACTCAATCATTTATTCTTCTTTTACATTTTTGTTAGTCTTACAGTATTTAGGCTATGTATTTGATTTACTAGCATTTTGGTAAAATGTAGGCCACTTCTACTATAATTAGTATTACCATGAAGGATTTTTTCTGTGCACTGCACGTAGAATAGACTTAACAAGTGATAAAATATGAGGGTAACCTGTCCATTTTGAGCCGTGTCCATTTAGTGGGCTTCATCTGTGTTCATCACCATTTCTGTGCTCTTCACGCGTCGCATCACTGCGAGGGCTGGGGATGTGCAGATGTGCTTTAATGACATGATTTATACTTTCACAATGTTTAATTTGACATCGCTGATTTCAAAGCATTGCCATCTGCACTTAAGTCAGCACAAAGGCAGTAGAAGGAACATTGTGTCACTCTGCCTAAAACATGTGTCCTTGTGATTATTCTGGTCATTCTTGCATTGGCGTTGCAGTGAGTGCACTGTTATCACGTCCCTCTCTGGCCTTGTTCGTCATCACATGAAACAGTTTATTTCAAATAGCAGCGGGCTACGAAAGCACTTCTTCACTTCGACAGCACATCTTTTAGAGTGTTGTTTCCTCTGGTGCTGTGTGTGTGATGGCAGTACACATTAAGGTTGCATTTGATTAAAAGTAAAAAAAAGTCAAAACAAGCCCACACATGTAATGAATGCATGATTAATACCTAAAATACTTACAAATTCTCATACAAATTATTGCAACTTGGTAATAAGCATATCACTTTTCAAAAAAATATTTTGTGCAGCCCTAACGATGATTGTTCAAATATTGCCAGGTAATTGTGTCTTGGGGATCCAAAAAAGTCAATTTCAAATGTAGAAGGTGTCTCTTCTACCATGTCCTTTCCATTTTTATTGGTGTCTGGTCATTACTGGGTAATGCCAAGCCAACCTCAGTAATGACCTCATTAAGTACTCCATGAGACGTTGTGTGTCCCGGGACACATCCCGATACATGGAGACCCCTAAAACCGGTATTAAAAGTCAATAGTGTTTACCAAAATTGCTATTATTTAGTTATTATTCTATTGGGATTATTATTATTATATCTATGGACAGCAGCTGAAGGAAACCAAAAATGTATGTAGTCGTCTACAACTTGATGTACAATAACAACATGCATTAGAATCTTATGATCAAGTCACCTTTTCAGTACAGCAGAGTCAATTACATTTATTATTTAAATGCCAAAATCCCAACAGCAGTTACCTTGGTGGGTGTCTCAAAGTTTTTGATTTAATCAAAGGCTTATTGCATGTATAACCACAATTTATGGTGAATTTATATAATATGATCTTTGTTTATTATCTGCTACGTATATCCATTAACATTCTATAGCCCTTGAATATGTATGGTCTTAAACCCTGCAATGGCCACAACCCAGTGCAACCACATTCCAGTCATGTTTGCCATCGTGCTCTGCCCTTGTGTACTTGGTATTTGTGTTTTGTTCATTGGTGTCTATTGCATTTCTAACCGCTTTGAGTTGCACTTTTGTTACTTCTCTCCAACATCACCCTGCCCTTTTGCCGAGTTAAATGAAACCTAATGTGTCGATAATTGCTTTGAAGGAAGGTCTCGGCCAAACACTGAGAAGCCGAGGTGTTTTCATTAGGGCACCCATCAGCCCTAATTCTAATTGAGTTTGGGGCCATTAGCGGGGCCCTTCAAAAGGCGCCCAATAGGAGCTCCACTGGTGTTTAGCCCCTCAGTGACCCGGCCATTATGGTCAATTTCTAGTGCATGAACTATCTGGCCCTTTGTCCTAATGTGAGCCAAATTAGCACAACTGTTAGCAATGACCTCAATGAAGGCGTCACCTGTGGGACAACAGTTATTTGCACTTCAAAGACTGATTGTATACCAAGAAGCTTTATGATTAGCTTTTAGATTTTTTTAAAGTTTTTTTTAGTTTTAAAATCAAGATTCGGGTCCAATTTTATGAACAGAATGTGAACCTAACTGACTAACTTAATTTTCTTTATGAATAAGGAGTATGGAGACAAGTTATTCATTTTTGCCTACTTCATAGTACCTAAATAAATAAACTGCAGCCTTTGCGATTTGCTAATTGTGGCCACTTATATTGTATTCTTGCTAGCACAACTAAAATTAAAGACGTGCTAGCGGCGATGATGGCTCTCGCCACCCGCGCGACCGCTTTTGCCGCCGGTCCATGTTTTCTGCTACGTTTTGCAGCATACGAAACAAGGCTCAGTAATTCACCGTTGATGATTGCGTAGTTTGCGATTCAAATAGTTGTCTGACAAAATGCAAGATCATGCTGAACGCAGACCTGAGCAGTGGAAAGGGAGAGAGAACCTCAGTGACCCGGTGGTACCCTCTCCTCCCTTTACCTCCGTCACCTAGCAACAAAGACTCACCGCTATGGCTTATTTTGTCCCTAACTCTAACCCAGTGTCCAAAGCGTATCAAGGGCTGCCATATAATAATGCCATATTGGAGCCAATTCTGACTTCTGTGAGCCAGCTGGTGTCTGATCTAGTTCTGACCTAGCGAACTGCTCTGTGATTCAGTGAACTCTTTGCGAGTTTCAAGTTTGGGAAATATTACAGGGCTATGTAGTGAATGAGGGGTTCAGGACGATTGTGGACATTGATTGGGACACAGCAAAAGAGTACAAAATAGTCTTGATTTCCCCCACCCACACAATAAACATGAAGCTAGCGCTAAAGAGGCAACATGCTAGGTACCACGCGCGAATGTGTGGAGCACCATTTGACTTGTGGGCTATGCTGACAAATAAAGTAAACACATTAAATCTACTGTTTGTGTCGATCCAAAGACAATTGTAAATGTGAGTACGCGACTTAAAAACAAAACCAAGCATTGCGTAGCCAAATAACCACACAATTGTCACAGTACAGAAACATTAGCTTTGGTTGTTTTGATTTCGGATTAGAAAACGAAAATCCTAGACATTTACGAGGAAAAAAAGCATGTCTCACCTTTCTGTCTCCCAAATGATGTCCGGAGCTCAGTTTCTCAGTTCTCAAAAAGCTTTTATTATTTTATTGCCTCGATTTATTTGTTTGATTTTACATGTTTAATCAACACTCGTGAATCTGTGGCGAGCGGACAGAACAACTTGTGGCTCTTTCGTTTCACATGGAGCTTGTTCCGCTCGGACCTACATTAATTAAAGCACAACAGAGAGAGATCTGCATATTTTAAACTTATGAGTGTGACAGGGAAGAGTTTTGTTGTGTGAAAGAGCACAGTGTTTTGAGCTGTAACTCTGAAATCATTTTGCAACAATAGCACCGTGTGTCGTTCACTTTAGCCTCTGTGTCTTCGCCCCGTCATCGTGGACTTTCTATGCCACTCTCTCTCTCTGTTGTGCTTTGAAACAGCCAATACATCCATGGAACCAGCACGGCGATTATGAAAGAGAAAGTCTACGATGACGGGGTGACAACGAGGCTAAAGTGAACGGCACACGGAGCTAATGCTGCAAAATGACAAAATGCAGTTACAGCTCAAAACACCAGACGTCACTGGTCTCACTCAACATAAAGTTTTACAAACAAGTTTCCTATGTTAAGGCTTCCGTAACTGTTGACAAACAGTCTGGTGACGTTAATTAGTCCTTTACATATACCGTATTTTCCGGACTATAAGTCGCACCGGAGTATAAGTCACACCAGCCAAAAAATGCATAATAGAGAAGAAAAAAACATAAGTTGCACTGGAGTATGAAAATAACAAATAATATCACATAAGTCGCTTCGGAGTATAAGTATAAATATAAGTATAATTCGCACCCCGGCCAAGACCATGAAAAAAGGTGCGACTTATTGTCCGGAAATTACGGTATTCTTTATATACAAACGGAACAGTTTTGACTGGAGAAGTGAAATGTTGCGGTTTAGGGGAAAACTTATTTTAAGCAGAACCTCTTTATTAGTTGTTTGTTTAATACTATAAACTATGTTTACTTTAAACAAGGATTTGAAAATGAACTGATTAGTCGAAGAAAAAATGTGATTACTTGATTACTAAAATAATCTATAGCTGCAGCCCTAAATACAACATGTAATACTGAATAATGAGGCTGTGGATTCAGCATTTGTTTCATGTTTAAGGGGAGCTTGAACTCTTCACCTGGTGCTCTTTGACCTTTTGCTAAACCCCAGCAGCAGATGGAGCACAGCCAGTGTCTTCTTTAGTTGAGATTAGGGATGCGTACCGCTACGATGGACCGGATCTGGACTTGTAAAAACGTTTCGGTTCAGGTCCAAAAAAAACGAAACCCCGGTGATTCGGTTCTGGACTCATATATAAAATATAGCGCTCAAATACTATATCCTTTTTGTTTTAGTATCTAGACCATCTTAAACCTTCCCTTGATCGCGAAATTCGTGCTGGAAAAGACGTAAACACTGCCATGCGTACGCGTCTTCCGGGCAGAAGTTGAAGCTGGCGAAATAAGTTTAAAGATGCGAGAGACAGCACGGAACCGTGTATCCACATGTGAACACTGAAGTGAAGCCGGTAAGATCGCTGGCTTTATCTGAACTGTTTAAGCGGTGGCCGCCGCGTGCGATGTTGTGGATTGCATGCGTCGTCGCCTGTTAAAGGGGCGGGGTCAGCGTGGGGTCTTGTCTGGGTCTTTGGTCTGGGTGTAAATATGAATGAAATAACTGAAGTGTTATGTTGTGGTGTGATGTATTTGGCATTAAGTAAATACAAAGTAAAGTCAAAGTAATATTGCTTAATTGCTGCATTCATTGATTGGAGTTTATATTTTGTAATAGTATTTGTATTCTACAGTTGTTAAATATGGTCTGGTGTTTAATGCTGCTAATATGATGTATTATTTTGATGTGTTGTGTGAAATATTTTCATATTCTACTTTTGATACTGCTAAGTTGATGCTTTATAGTGATTCAAGTTGACTTTTATACTAGTTTTTGTAATTTTTATTTTACACTGACTTAAGTATTTACACTGGTGTTTTGTCTGAAGGTTTTTACCTGACTTTTGATGCCATTGGCTCTGTAACATTAAAGAGTGTAAATGTATCTAAAGGCAAAACATTGTATCAGATGAAACAGCTGCTTTGACCCTTGACCCAGACTGACTCTGTCAACAATACTCAACATGCTCTTGTTGTTGAGTTGAGTCTTGAGTTGTTCCTCAAGTGATTTGTGTCAACTGTTTAGCAGCTAGCTAGTAGCTTGTGATTTCTAAGTTGTAACTTCTGTTAAAAACATTGAATAAAGCAGACAAGTTGAGTTTATTTCAATCTGCAGTTAAGCCTTGTGTTTGATAGTTGTCCTTGTTCAAGTGTCTTCAACTTAATTTAGCGAAGTAGCTTGTGTTACGCTGTTATAACATTATGTAAATATGGCATGGTTTAGGTCCGGACTCATTAGGTCCTCAACCTAAACCTCTGGATTTGAATCCGGACTTGAACCTGAACGCGGGTTTAGGTTTGCATCCCTAGTTGAGATTCAACAAAGACTTGTTTTGTGTTGGTACAGTGATCATTACAATGTGGGCAGTTTTTATGGACTTGTAATCAAATATCTTTCACTTTTGTGAGTCACGATGTTTGATTGTAGGAGGTTTTTACAGTTTGTGCATATGTTGCAGTGTGAATCATGAGTCATTTTTCACACTCATAACTGAATTCAACTGAGAGTCTCACTCCAGAAATGGCAGGTAGACAAAGCTCGGCTGGTGGAGGACATTGCACGTCACAGATTCTACAGTATTGGCAGCTACAGTTAATGATGTTGGTGATATGTTTGTTGTAACCTCAGGGAAGGTTATAGTTACATTTTGGTTTGATCTAAACTTTATGAAGCATGTCCGAGGCTAAGGAAAGTATTTGTGTGTGTTGATTCAAGGCTTTCTTTTTGTCAATTTTGTATAATTTTGATGCCATTGCACGATGCTCTAGAACGCATGCAAGTAGGGCTGGTCAATCTTCTGGACAATTTTCTTTTATTTTGCCTTATTATAAACCTATAATCATTGCTTTGGTCAGAACTCTGCTCCAAACCACAAGCAACATTATTTATGATTAAAGACTTAATATCTATAAATCCAGATGAATAGCCAAGCCCTACATGCAGGTATTTTTCTGGGTTTTAATTGTGGGTAATTCAAATGAAATACGTTTCTGGCTCCTCATTACACTAATTTCTTAGTGAATATTAGTCTGTTTGTAATGAACACACAGAGAGAAGTCCCTACTGTTCCTCTGTCCGGATTTCTCTGTGAGCTGTATTACCTGTCTTATGTCTCCACACCTGGCTAGTGCGCCCTAGAGGGCGCTTATGTTGACCCATTAAAATCTATGAATTAGCTGCATCGTAATATAGGCCGCAGGGTTCAGAGTGTGTGAAAAATGTACCGGCTTATAGTACGACTTTTACGGTACTTCATATTTTGGAATATTATCTGTACAATTGTGAGGGCTTGGTGGAGGTTTTTGTGCTTTTAGTTGGACATGGCAATAATTAATCTTTTAACTAGTTCATTAAGTCCCTTTTCCTCAGTTCTGCACCTTATTCTGTCACTCACCCATAGATCAAGGGCTGGACTGAGCGCGAGCATGTGACCGCATTAACGCCCCGGGGAAATTCCTCCAATGATGAGAACTAAATGTCAAGTGGGAAGAGGAATAGGAAGAACGAAGTTGAGAAATCTTTATAATGACATTGAATTGCACTGATTTAACAAGCCTGTGCTTGATTTAAATGTCATTTGGTTAAGATAAAATGCCTTCACATCGTGCAGTTTGTATTGTAAATGCAGATAAACAAAGAGACGATATCAAGTGCATTTTGTTTAGTAAGAGAAGCTACTGCCAGAACACCACTTTCTGTCCAATCAGGCACATTGTACCATTCTAGGCACATTGTTGCCAAGAATGATGTCATTGAATGCTTACCCTTAATGATGCACCAAGTGGGCGGAGATTGATGAAAACCATATGGAAACAACTGTACCAGACAGTTGTATATGTGTAGTAGTGCAATATTAGAGTGTCAGAAAGGACTTTGTGGGCGGAGAACAGTTCGACTCAAACTCAAACATGTTCCTAGTTCAAAATCTGGTAAAGCGTGGAACTTCCCGATTTTAGAAAATATTTTTCTGACCAGTATTACAAGAAGGACTGTTCAGTGCTCATTTCAGTCCAGAAGCAGTACCATTTGGGAGAACACGAACCATGTGCTCCTAAATTAATTCAAGAAATGTATACATTTCAGAGCATGTCTGTTGGGGTCTAAAACTTAAAGGTTAAGCTGTTTTGTGATTGTTATTGAGTTTTTTGCGATGAAACAGAATTATTGTTTTCAGTAGATATTCTTTTACCTAAATTACTGCAGCCTTTATAATTTGTTAATTGCGCTTTCAATTTGATTGTGATATATTATTACAGGCCGCTTTAATAAAGTGTAATATTTATAGCTTTAATACTTACTGTATCTTTGAAGTTCTGACCGTGTTGTGATTAATACAGTGAGTCATGGTGGCAGATCTCGGCACACGGGCTCTGAAATAGTAAATATTTCATTTCCTTCGCATTGCTGTTGGCTGCGATGCTGTGCAGGGTTCAGAAGGGGAATCGGTTTACTCTGCAGTTATGTCAGACATGATGGCATCACGTGAGCGCCACATTCCTCAGCGCGCACACTTGTCAGGTATTTGAGGAAGAAATCACCTCTGGCCCGGCTCACACGTGGTCCAAAAGTTTCAAAAAGCCTAACAGGGACTTTCTTTGGGCTTAGTTCCTTTTCCTAATTATCCAAAAGGGAATATGGTTTAAATTTGAAACTTTTTTTTCCCCCTTGCCTAATTAATTGTGTGCCCAGATTAAAAAGGCACATTGTTCTACAGTGTAATAAGCTCGACGGTCCCAGTGGAGATAAGTGTACTGTCTGCTTCACGCTAAACTCAATGCAAACAGATAAGATGTGCCCGGGGATGTTGGCCCAAGTTTTTTAACAAGAACTTGCTTCAAAGGAGTTTATTTTCCTGACCTTTACAGGATTTGACTAATATTAACGACATTTACCTTCCAATATTATAGTTTTTATGCTAATCACTGGTCTGTTTTTCTTTTTCAGCAGGAAGAAGTGGACAATGCTTAAAGCTTCCCTAGCGTTATCGTCCTGCTGCAATGGCCTGAGGGACTCTTTGGACTAAACCAAGGTGAAAGACACAGCATGTTGTCAGATTGTTTGAATACAATAACTTCATATTGGCATCTACAAGAAGCAGGGTCCACAGTTTGACAGTTGTACACAATGATATATTTTGTTAACTTGAAGAACTTTAATTTTAACGGTGTCTTCAGTATAGACAGTGGGTTAGAGATCTGAATATTTAGAACATAGCGTTTTAAAGTGTTCATTATGTTGCGTTTTAAATGGTCTTCTGATAGTTGTATTGCGGTGACATTTTTCTGACGTTTTTGTAAATCCTCCCTTCAACGTCGACAACAGTCATGTTTCCACGGCGACATGTGAGTCCCCTTTGGCATTGCCCTGGACCACAGAGTAAGGGGTGTTCTGAAGAGCCACTTATTTATATCAGTTAATCCATTTTAAAATCCCTCAACGCTGAGTCTCTGCTTCCAGCTCTGCTCCCTGTTTCTGTGTGAGATCCAGGGCCACATCCCAAAGTGACTGGCCGTGTTAAATATTCATGAGGCTGATCAGATTTCAGTAAATGGGGGTCTGGCTTTGGGTAGCACTCCGGAGCCATTTCACTGCAGTGATTGGAGTGTGCATGAGCGCTTGAGAGCGACAAAGAAAGGGTACATGGCGTTAATGCCGAACTGTTTGATTTTCTACGGTTTTATTCGCAGCACCTGCTGTGTAAAAGACTACAGTCGCACCAGCCAGTGTCCCTCTCATGGTCCTACATGTAAGCATTATGTAAATAAAAGATGCACTATTATTTTTGTTTCTCAAAAATACTTTAGAAAATAAACATTCTTATTGTGAGCTGGGTTACCTCTCCATAGATCTGACTTGTGACTGGAACAGGTTGCCTGTCTCGGAGGAGGTATCGATAACTTTAATGCCATACTGTACTGGGTAGGGCTCTTAATGATATTGCTGTTGTCTGCATTCGGTATTAAACAACATGAATTTGCAGAAAAACTGTTGTTCAGAGTTTGTTTTAGCAAAATAAATGAAGATAACTACATATCCCATGATTCCTTGTTTGAGCCAATTATAGGATCGCACACTACATGCTTTCCACATTCACGTTAACAACAGCGGCGTTTGCGAAGAACAACGAATGGATTAGAGAGGAAAGCCGAGCAGAGACTGTGCTGCGATCAAGTCCCAGATTTGACCAAGACAATAAGTGCTCAATGAGAAAGAAGACTACAAACGGTTGCTCTGCGGAAGAACCACGTGGTGCTACTCATGGATCGATTCCTGGAAATGCGAGCACCATGAGGACTCGGTTAATAAAATGACCCTAAAAAGTTCCAGGGATTCATCAGAAATAAAATCCTCTTCGGGGCGTAAACCTGAGAGTAACAGCCCACGTGTTTTCTCATGTTGACAACAACCTTAACATAAACTTTACTTTTGTATTTATCAAATCTTTTTGTAGAACACGACACAAAGTAGAGCCTATGTCAAAGTGCTTTACAACATTCATCTACAACGGCTTATTAATAAACTGGTCCATTGACTTCCTGTTCAAAACTGCAAAACTGATAAGTGACATAGCGACACACTTACAGGGATGTGGGCAGGGATAGGGGGTAGGTAAAAACAGAACTTTCCTCAGCACTGGAGCAGTACAGGACTACTCAAACATGAATCAATCAAAATATAACTTTGGGTAAGTTAATGATCAGGATAAATGCTCATTAAAGTGGATTTGGCATAATGAAGATGGCTCTGAACTCATGACTTCTTATACTGTTTACCCTATTTTTACTATGTCTACTGTGTTTACTATGTCTACTGTGTTTACTATGTTTACTGTGTTTACTATGTTTACTATGTTGACCCCACTCATAAGTATATTGTCCAGGGCATTGATACTGGCGCGGAGAGTGTTGCACTGTGACTTGTGAAAGGTTCTGCGACTGGAGCGTTGCCGTCTTATCAAACGTTTAAGAATGTGGACATATCGAGCCGTGGCTTTTGTTTGGACCAAGGACATTATACAAAGACTGAAGATAACTGAACTATTGTGACTAAAAGTGAGTTAGAAGAATATGACAAAATATAAATCTATCTCTAAACCAGGAGGGGGCGACCATTTTTTGGCTCAAGATCTACTTTTTGGGTCAGCAAGACCTGGAGCTCTCCCAGTAGATTTTTATTGTGCTGCAAGGACTGGAGTTTCAGTGCTTTATTTATAGATATTGATGACATAAGTCTATTTAAAATAAGCACTAAAGGAATATTGAAACAGAAATATACAATCTACAACATTTATTTGATAAAGGAATATTTATTTGTTTATTTGTTTAAATATAAAATAATTAATTGACAGCAATGGGCTCTCTCCTCTGTGATCCTCCTCTTCTCTCTCCTCCTGCTCTGTGATCCTCTTCCTCCTCTTCCTCCTCCCCCTCTCTCTCCTTCTCCTCTCGCTCTCTCTCCTCCTGGTCTGTGATCCCCTTCTCTGTCCTCCTGCTCTGTGATCCTCTTCTCTCTCCTGCTGATCTGTGATCCTCCTCTTCTCTCTCCTCCTGCTCTGTGATCCTCCTCTTCTCTCTCCTCCTGATCTGTGATCCTCCTCTTCTCTCTCCTGCTGATCTGTGATCCTCCTCTTCTCTCTCCTCCTGCTCTGTGATCCTCCTCTTCTCTCTCCTCCTGATCTGTGATCCTCCTCTTCTCTCTCCTCCTGATCTGTGATCCTCCTCTTCTCTCTCCTCCTGCTCTGTGATCCTCCTCTTCTCTCTCCTCCTGCTCTGTGATCCTCCTCTCTCCTCTTCCTCCTCTTTCTCCTCCCCCTCTCTCTCCTTCTCTCGCTCTCTCTCCTCCTGGTCTGTGATCCCCTTCTCTGTCCTCCTGCTCTGTGATCCTCTTCTCTGTCCTCCTGCTCTGTGATCCTCTTCTCTGTCCTCCTGCTCTGTGATCCTCTTCTCTCTCCTTCTTATCTGTGATCCTCCTCTTCTCTCTCCTCCTGCTCTGTGATCCTCCTCTTCTCTCTCCTCCTGATCTGTGATCCTCCTCTTCTCTCTCCTCCTGATCTGTGATCCTCCTCTTCTCTCTCCTCCTCCTCTGTGATCCTCCTCCTCTTCTCTCTCCTCCTCCTCTGTGATCCTCCTCCTCTTCTCTCTCCTCCTGCTCTGTGATCCTCCTCCTCTTCTCTCTCCTCCTGCTCTGTGATCCTCCTCCTCTTCTCTCTCCTCCTGCTCTGTGATCCTCCTTATGTTAGGTCATTCTTATGTGTGAATGAATGGAGACTTGCAGACTCAGGTGTCCGTGTAAACCTCCGAGTGCTGATGTCATCACTTCAAATATAAACCACCAGGGTTAATCAGGTGTATTGGATTTTTTTTCCAAAACTGAGCCGAAATCTGGTAATTCAAACAAGATTTGATCCACAAGATTCAAATCCAGATTCTGTTTAGATCAAACTCTGGAAAATTTTGAGGTGGATTTGTGTCTGATCCAAGGTTGTGAAATCTTTTATCACCTAGTTTTATCATTTTACTCAGACATTGTATTAATCTTGAAATGTAAGCAAAATTTGATTAAAGACAAAAAAAAGGATAATTATTTAATTTATTTAGTAAATTACTTCTAATTCAAATCAATAAATTATTTAACTTCTCATTGTCCAAGTGGCACCTTTTCATATCAAGAAATGTAATGTAGTGTCTGATTTAAAATTATAAAAATGACTAAAAGCACAACAGTATATGATAAACTGGAAAAAAATATTCACGCATTTTTACTCTTCTCTACTGCCTTGGGGTAATCATTAGTTTAACATATGTTTTATATCACTTAGTGTCCGGATTTGGAAATCCCGATCCAAGATCAGGGTAATTTTGATCAATCCAGCAAAGTTTTGTACATCCGGATCATTGTAAGTTGGATTCAAACCCCCCGGGGTGTAACCCATCCCTGTTTACGGCTCATATTTGCTGTGGTTATGAATGAATGAACAATGATTGCATTGTGGCTGTTGTTTATTGCTGTGTTTTCTAAATACAATCCATGCATCTTTCCTTTCAGAGTAGTCACAATATCAAATGTTTTTGTCCTGAGAATAAACATTAACATTTTATGATTATTCACAATTATTGACACTATGACCAAACGACTGTGAAATAAGGATTTCACTTTCTGTAACATAATCCTCCAGTATGTGACCCGCTTTTAGAAATCAAATTTTCCAAAATAAAGAGTGCAACGGGACAAATTTATTTTTTAAATGGCGTTCCCTAATTTTTCTTACCTAACCCGCATGTTTGAGTAATTTGCTGCTGTTGCATTTGAGTGCTCAGACATTTCAGTTATCACCTCGCCTCTAAATCCACTCACTGCTCTGGACTCGAATGAGATTATTCAATAAAACTCTGCTTTTTGCGATGAAATGCCACCATTAGGTTTACATGTTTGGAGTATAGACTGAATTCCATTTGCTGATTTTTGGCTGCAAAAATCTCTCTTTCTGTTTTTGGAGTTAAAATATTTTCTTCTTTACAAGGCAGTTTTTCTCTGCGTTTGTGCCCGGGCGTCATTGTTCAGTACCTCCGCGGTTTGACGTTCTATGGAAGATCCCTGCTTATTACAGCGCAGGACACTTCAAACGCTGGTGCAGGCTTTGAGATGATACACTTGGACATACAGTCAAGTTGCTCCTGAGCTCCACAGCACCGGGCGTGTCTCTATAATCAAGGCCCTGCTACTCACATGATTACAGGAGCAGCAGCCTGGCACATGCCCCCTCCCCACAGCAATTAGACGTTCTCCCGCTCCTACTGTAAGTCCGACTGTAGTGGATGATTCAGCAGCTCTGGAAGCCCCAGGAGGGAGTGTAATGGAGCCCCGCACGCTACACTCGGATTGGACTCTACTTTTGTCCCAATTTACTTTGACAATAACACCTACATAATGCAAACCATCAGCATTGCTACATTTTTATTAATTTAATTCTATTTCAGTGAATCCCAAAATCACAACAGCAGTTGTCTCGCTGGGCGACAATGAAAGAAGTAAAAGAAGCAGATTAAAAAATGTTCACAGGAATTAGCAACCGAATATGTCCCAGCATCCCCTGTCCTTGCACCCTCCTTCTGGGGGGAGGGAAAACTTCAAACAAACCCTGTGGGAAAGTGGAACCCTCGGGGGACCACAGTGAAAGAGAGATCCTACTCCCACAGATCGACAGGCTGCAGATGGTCCAGGACTGACGCGCTTCCATTTGTAGATAGACTGTGGAGCCAGAACCACAGTTCATCCAGGCAGATGAGGAGCATCTGGATCTACAGGTCAGGGCCGTGAGATTGGGCGTCTAAGGTGCAGCTGTCACTGGAGCAGCATCAGCCATGTCTGAAACAGAAGGAGAAAAACACGTGAACAGCAATGAACAGGTGTACTAAAATATTGAATTTTGTCGATGGTGAAAGTAGTCAGAAGCAGAGGATAGTGCTCAAACTACTTTATCTTATGGATATGTACTCGTGTCTGTATCGCTGGTCAAATAGTGCACTGTCCACTGTCATCTTGTAAATGATAATAAGTCATAGTAAATTGTCTGTGGATTAAATGTGCATTGTCTAATCTTCACTACATGGATGAGAACACGGTGGAGTTTAATGGCCATTTCCATCTAATGTTTCCCCAGGCGTTCGTTTGCCTCCAGAGCCTATCGCATTGCACCTAATTGGGTCAACATTGCTATGCAGGACGTCTTATTTGCACTACACTGGTTGAGTCCTCTGCCGGCTCAAAGTTGAATCATGCCTTTGCTCAGTTGCAGGTGTAATTGGTACTGCCTTTGAGATGCTGCTGTACACGCTGTACTGGCACGCTCTGTCAGGGCAGCAGCGGCAGGTCCTCGTCGTCACCACATTCCTCCCTCTTCAGACTCCACGGCTCCGGCTCAGTCTACCCCAGTGGCACACAAGTGAAAATCTACGACGGGCACTTATGTCCCCTTTGCCAAATGCATGAACATTGATTGACCACCATCCTTTTTTCACTTATTTATTTGACTACAAAACAAGGTGCTATTGGATGACATTATGTTAAATAGTCATAGAAAGTGTGCTGAATGTGGGGCATACTGTTGTTCATGCAAATACAGTGCCAGTGCTTTTAGACATAGCATCGAGTTTGCAGCTCTGTTTAGCGCTGCCCCCCTCCCCGAGCGGAACAAGATAATTAACTCTGTGAACCCACTTCCATCCAGTAAGTGCTAACTCCTGCCCAGCTGTTTTATAGCTGCCCAGGGATCCGGCGCATTCTCCAGGATTAAAACCCCCTCTCCGCTCTGCCTGTGTGAATTTTGGACTTCCTAGCAACAAAATCACTCTGCTGGACGGATGCACAGTCCGGCCGCCTCCGTCATTGAGACGTGCCTGGTACTTCCTGTGTGTCTTATTTGTCTCTCTGTACAATGACCCTTCATTACTGCCATGTCAAGGAGAGGCAGACATCCAATCATATTAAGCCCAAAGGGACCGGCACGGCCAATCGGCAGCAGGATCCCCCTGGTAACTTGTGTCGAATAGAAGGGGCATACCCAATGGGGGCAGAATGCGCACTTAGCTTGGAGAGTTTAATGGCCTGTTTCGGCTGTCATTAATAAAGGCATAAAACCACTGTTGGGAAGACACGCCGCTTCGATGCCTAGCACATGCGGATGACATTTAAGATACAAGGGCATTTAGCTAAACCTGCTCGCTGGCGACTATGTTCTCAAGTCTCCTTCTCCTCAGCAGCCTGTTGGCACCAGTTTAATCCAAGAGCACAGGCCCCACCATTAGCTCAAAGTAGGTCACCTCAGGCCAATGGAGACGCACTCTACAGTTTGCCTGGTCACTGTCTCATTTCTGCTAGTTTCGCCCACCTCCACTAATCTATGGTCCACCACACCTTGGCGTTGTGCTGCGCTGTACTCTGCTCGGACTTATGTAATGGCGGAGCAGTGTGTCATAGCGGTTTCCATGGTTTGAGTGGCTCCGAGTGGATCACTACACAGCATGCCCTAGCGCTACTCAACTCTCTCTCACTCTTTCACCCAGATCTGTCTTTGTTATCAGCACTGCCCCCTTCCCCCAGCTCCCGACTTCCACTGAGGCTGAGGAGACCAGTTGTCAGGCATGAAACAGCAGAAATGTGCTCGTTTTGCAGCTGACTTTAAATGTCTTAGTTTGTCTTTGGACATGACCAAAATGAATTGTCACGTCTTCCATACTTCTACCGATTTTAGTTTTAAAATGTTTGGTTCCGATCATGTCACGTAGTTAATAAGATATTGCACTGTTCAATTATTGATCACGTTTCCTTTTAGAGGCACAGGCAGTGATTCCACAGACAGTTGTGCGAGTAAATTAGCTTTCCTCTTGTTATTGAAAGCTGTTATCGGAGGTACAGTATAAACATTTTTCTTGATTGTGCAGCTCCTCTCTGCCGTCCTCGTGTGCTGGCTGTGCTTGGTGCTGTGTGGAGTAGTTCTGGGTACATGTTAGAGCTCAGTCTGGTGCTGTGGGCTGAACGCCATGCTCTCATTTCAGCGTCTCTGGGGAGGGCTGCACCATCACACAGAGATGATTGAATCTGTTTCCGCGCTCCATTTTCACTGCGTTCTCCCAGAGTGGATCATCCTGTGCCCCCAGCATCGCATTGTTTGTTATCACCACACCATGTTTTCCCATTTCTATGAGTAAATAGTATATCTAAAACTACTGCATGAACCGCTGCATGATGTGTAAAGGAGAGATGTGAAACTTTTAAGAGCTTTTAACAGTGTTGTACGGTAATTGTTTTTTCATTCTCATTAACCCACTCTGTTGTTTTCAGGGTCATTCATGAATGTTTGAGTAATCTTTATTCTCCTGCGTTCAAGACGCAATTGCTCCAAAAATCTCTATTTTCCCATAGCCACTGCTCTGTGCTCACTCTTTTCTCTCAATTGTTTTTCTTAAACCGTGTTACATGTTTGATTCAGGAGCTTTGCATAGTCATTTTGGAACCAATGGAAAAAATATCCACTGCTCCTGTACCTTGAGATGGAGCTTTCCATAGGCGTCCCGGCAGCATAGTCTGGCGGCCCTGTGCTTCGTTGTGGTGATGTTTATAGTGACGCAATGTAAAGGGGCATAAAATAATGAACCACGTGTGTCATAGATAGTTAAATGCTTGTTGCTCTGATTGTGTGTTTTGCAGGCGCTGATATGTTTTGAGGATGAGTGGAGTCGGTGAAACCTCATCTGACCCTGCCAGGGCAGAGTCACGGAAACGTAAAGAATGTTCAACCGAACTTTTAGGACCCAGGTAAGACCACTATAGTTACCTTTTGAAATTGTTATGTAAGATCTATGTTAATTTAAAATCTATGCTAATAATTTCCTACATTGCCAAGTAGGAAGTAGAAACGAAATAAGTTAACTTTGATGGTCTATATTAGGCAACTGGGACAAGGCAAGGCAAGGCAGATTTTATTATCATATTTTTAGTTTTTTGTTTTGTTTTGTTTCTTATCTCAAATTGAATGCCTTTCAGTATATTTAATGTCTGTCTTGGTGTATTGTGGTTATGTCCTGCCATGTATAAAAGATGATTTCACATTGGCCTGTACAGATGCCACATTAAACTGAAATTCGAGCTTAAAGGCGGTATGGACGATTTTTCGGCGATTTGAGAACGCAGGCGGAAGTGCGCAGGCGGAAGTGCGCAGGCGGAAGTGCGCAGGCGGAAGTGCGCAGGCGGAAGTGCGCAGGCGGAAGTGCGCAGGCGCACTCCCCCGTGCGGACCGATACAACACACACGTGCGTTTGTTTATTAGCGCAACGGAGCGCATTGCATCTCTCGTCCCCCGTAGATTTCTGTCCACTTCTGCGTCAGCTCGAACTGTCTTTCTCCGTCTTCATTTTGCCCCGTACACTGAGGGAACTATATTATGATAGATCCATGCGCTTAGGCACGCGGAAACGTGGGGACGAGCCTGACGCGGCTGCAGGTGAGCGGTAGGTGCGTTTTATGATCGATACGTGGCAGGACAAATGATTTATCCACGCCACGAGGAAATATGATAAAAAATTTGCTGAAAAAAATCGTCCATACCACCTTTAATTCCTGTATCACTGAATTGAATTCTAAAAGCCTTTTCTGACTAAATTGCTATACCGGCAGCTGTTGGCACTGTTGACTGTGATTTCTCACATTTTTACACTGTAGTCCCAAGAGGAGCAACGAGAAGCGCAACCGCGAGCATGAGAACAAGTATATCGAGGAGCTTGCCGAGCTGATCTTTGCCAATTTCAACGACATCGACAACTTCAATGTCAAACCCGACAAATGTGCAATCTTGAAGGAAACTGTGAAGCAGATCCGACAAATAAAGGAGCAGGGTAAGTCCAAGTCTGTATGTTTGTGCTGAAATCATATTTGGTCAGACTATTGCTTTATGTCACATGAGGCTCAGGGCTGGAGACGGCCTCAGCTTTAATAACTTGCATGGGTTTTACGCACAAGAAATGTTGTTCACAGCCGACAGAAGAATTTATGTATCGCTCCTTCCATCATACAACATTTATAAAGCCCAGTTGTGTTCGGCTCCCTCCCTCGCTGAACATCAGGTGAATGATTCAGAGCGAGCTTGGCTTTACTCCTGAGCTGCTCCTCTAGTGCCATTAAACTATTACGGAGGCCATCTTTCATCACTTTTGTACAAAACAGTATTATTATGCTTTGGGTTTGTAGCTTTTACACACACAGTCATTAATTAATGGTGAGTAAGTAGAGTACACCATACTGTATACATGAAAAAGCTTTGGTGGTACAAAGTGTGGGCCAGCCTGGGTCTTCATGAATCACCTGCTTTGTGACGTCACTGTGTTTGTGATTCACTGCCCAGCGTTATGTAATCTAATGCAAAAGTGACACACAAACTGTGGCTGTGGCTGTCCACCCCCCACTCGCTCGCCCATACTCTCTCCCCCCTCCCCTTCCTTTTCTCTGCTCATTTTCTTTAACTGTGTCCTCTTCCCTGCTCGCCTCCGAACACAGTCATTCAGAGGATGGCTTTCAACTTTTTGTCTTTGAATTAAAAACAAAAACATTATTGGACTCCTGTACCAGATTCCGTCATGGCCAGATTATTGGGGGTTTAGTTTGAGCAGTGGAAAGAGCAGCTCATCCTGACACTGAGTGATGGCGCTGTAGCGAGGCAGCTGTGCTGGTGTGGAGCGCCTACTGGGCTGGAGATGTCCTGCTGCTGCGCACATCAGTAATACTGAAGGAGATGGATGCAGCACTGACCGCAGCGCGACTTCTGCATTTGTGTCAGCTCCTGCATTTGTATACACTGGACTGTAAAAAAAAACAGGAATTAGTTGGGTTTTTTTCTCTTTTCTTTTTCTCACACATTTTCCTCACCATATGGTCAGTCCTCTTCTTGGCGTGGTGTGACAGTTAAATGTCCCCCAACAGCCCACTCATATTCTGCTTCTCATCTCCAAAGTAGGGCAGCCTACGCTTGCAACATAAGGCCTCTCTGCGTGATTATTAACCCAGTCACTCAGGACTAACTCTGAGCACAAAGTATAGGTGCAGGTTTAGTGAAAAACAAAACATTTCCCCAAGTCTTGTTTGCTCATGTAAAGGTTTGAGTTCACACCCAGTTCTGTGTTTGTGTTGTGAAATATCTACAGTGATGTACATGCAGTGTGTACAGTATTAGCAGAGTAACCATATTAGTAGTATTCTAGTCATTATTAGTTGTTTATTCTATGTTTATATTTTGATTAAATAATGCCTTGTTGGGAGATCTTTTTTTCCATGTTGATTTTATTAGTATGATAAAAAAAAGAAAACCCATTCATTTTCTAAATATAACATGAGCTTTTACCAAGAAATACACTAGTGTTTTACCTTTTAAAAAGGAGTGCTGGACTAGTTTATTTTCTGTACATTATTTAAATAGCAAAATAACATATAATAACAACCTTCACTTTCAATTGGAAATGGTAACAATTCATTGATTATTTTATTTTTGGTCCAAAGACCACCATGGTACAAAATATTGTTATCTTGGTCAAATCCTTGATCCTCAAAACTACATGATTCTGTTTTTACAGAGAAAGCGGCAGCAGCAAATGAGGAGGAGGTGCAGAAAGCTGACGTCTCTTCAACAGGCCAAAGTGTGATCGACAAAGATGCCTTGGGACCAATGATGCTGGAGGTACTGTCCTTTACTGCCAGCCTTTTGTTGTATTATTCCTGGCCTTTTCCAACAGATTTTTTTTATCTGAAGAAATGTTTAAAATCATAGCAATAATAAGTTCCAACCTTTTAAGGGAAGAACAATATTTAAATTGTTTGGTAAAAAGAGCAGCACCATTCATTGACAGAATTGTCTGCGGGTAGTTGCGTCCGAAACCCAAAACTCTTGTGCTGTTTTTTAGTCCATACAGCCTCACCAAACATGTTCTTTGCATTCCTGAAGTCAAATTGTGTTCTTTATTTGCATAGTTGTCACATTGCCTAATGGCATAGATTTTTCATTGTTCATTGCTGACAGCAGAGGGAGCTCCAACGCCTAAATAGCCTTGTAAATGAAGGGGTCATTTTTTTAAATATGGTTCCCCAATGTAGACAAGATTTTAAGTTGGGAAATGTAAGTGTCAAGGTGGAGCTTTTAAAAGGAATCAAAGCTGCAAGAATGCATAACATGTGCACTTTAAGCAGTGTATTTATTCCAACAGACGTGGACTTTGTACAATGGCTATCTAATGGAGAGCACTATGGAGCATGAGCTCACATGTGTCACTGATGGCAGTGTGTGTAAGTGTAGCTGATTGGAGTGAAAGCTGCCAGCATCTTGCATGTGTCCTGGATTGGCTGTAAATCAGACAGAGCAATGGCCTCGTTGTCTCACGGAGGGCCACTGAAGTGCTTACGTATAATGAGAACCAAAGCAACAGCCCACAGAATGAATCAGTTCATTGAGCTCTGCTTCCTCCCTCCCTCTTTCTTCTTCTCTGTCCTTGCTCCCTCCTCCATAGCCTCCTCATTCGCCTCTAGATCTGTCCTGTCATTGAATATTTATAGCCCTACCAGTCCAGCGTCACTGAATCGACATGCAAACTCTCTAAATATAGTTCAGTGCAGGCTGCATGCTTTCCCATCTGTCAGTGGGCCCCAAAACACTGTGACTGGTCATTCACACCCACTTTGCCCAGGACACATCCCCTGCCCAGTGTCCCACCTCTCTGAGCACAGAGGCTGTTGGCAGGAAGTGTCCCCACGCTGCCCTACAGCACTGCCCTACAGCACTGCGCAATGTGAGTGGATCTGTGCATTTGGTCTATTGAAAATTGTTTCACCTTTTTCAGTCCAAGAAATTAAACATTTGCCACAAAGTTGGAATCACATTTGTAGACACTTGAATGCGTCAACAAATGTTCTTTAGTCGTGTAGTCAATAAATCTGCTCACAGTGTCCTTGTTAACAATTTGTAATTGGTCTACTTTTTATTTTTATTACATAGACAACAGCACAAAGGAGAAGGTTTAGCGTGTGCTAGCTTGTGTTTTGGCAGTGTGTGGCCCGTTTAATCTGCCACTGTTTACTAGTGCTGGTATGCAGTTACTTTGTTTTTGGAGATTTTTCAGGGCTTTTGTCAGTACCTTGCCCCCTTTTTAGTCGATTAATTGATGGACAAGGCATGTCTATAAGTCAACAAGAATGTCTTAAGTCTATGGCAGCCATTGTGTACAATTGTTGATGCCTTGTCACTTATTTTATTTATTAATTAAAAACTTTTCTCAGGAGAATTTTATGATTTTAGGTATTGTTAATGTAATAAGTCCTACCTCATAGCACATTTGCTTGCTAGAAGAAGTTATTATAGTATTTATAGCAATTGATTAAATAAATGCAGCATGAGGATAAACACTGACACGCATGAGGAGATGCAAAGCCCTGCATTGTAACCCGAAACCTTTATGTGCCAGTAAAGTGAAACCTGGTATGTGTAGTGGAGTTAAAGTATAGTATAATCAGTACAGTGTAATCCCTTTGTAACCAAATGCATAATAAAGAGCAGGAGCAGAGTGATCTTGATGTATTCATTTCTAAAATTAAACAAATACATGACCAAACCAACATGACAATATATAGTAAATGGCTTTTATCACTCTACTAAAGACTCCTGTACAGTATATAAACTGTTCAGGTATGGTTGTAGTAGTATGCAGGCACTGAAGGTATCTATAGCATTTAGAACCAAAATAATTACCATTTCAGGCTAATTTGACAGTTTACCTGATGCCATCATATTAATAAAGTCTGACCTGGGGCTGTGTTCTTTCAAATAGTCCCCCTCCCCCACCCACTTCCTGTCAACACACACTTTTATGATGAGTCTCTTTCATTGCATCAGTTCAGCGTGACAGATGGAAATACCCTCACACACTGTACTAAACGTCACTTTGAGACACAATGTAAACGACTGCTAATATACTCTTGTTTAGAGGGCAAATTCAGAACAGTGTGTCCATGGCACAGCTACACTGATGCCCTAAACTGGCTACTGGAGTATAATAGTCAGTGCCGTATTGCATTTTCAAATTAATCATATAAATAGCTGTTCACAAGTTACGTTTTTGAAATGTCAGAGTTATTTCAAATTAAACAAATCCCTGGAATGTATCTGCATTAACAAAATGAATGTCAATGAATTGCTCTCAACTCTTCTGTCCTGTCTGGTGTTCCCTGTCCCGTAGGCCCTGGATGGCTTCTTCTTTGTGGTGAACATGGAGGGCAACATAGTGTTTGTGTCAGAGAATGTGACCCAGTATCTGCGCTACAACCAGGAGGAGCTGATGAACACCAGCGTCTACAGCGTGCTGCACGTCGGCGACCACGCAGAGTTCATCAAGAACCTGCTGCCCAAATCTCTCGGTCAGAGTTTGTACTGCTGCTTACACAACTTACTGTCACTTTCAATGTGAATACAGTATATAGATCATACTCTGTTCAGTGTTTACAAGCACATTCTTCTTACAAAACTCCCACACCCTTTGCATTCCAGGAAAAGCTTGTTCTGGTCTTTTAAAAATCTCACTGTAACATTTGGTGTGTAAATTGTTATGTAAGCCTGTGTATACAGCAAATGACCTTCTCGCTTCCTTGTTTGCTGATGCTCAGGTCCAGTCCTCCTTCCTTCGTTTTCAGCTAATTAACTTCCAAATTGGGCTGCTGTTGTCTGTTGGCATCATTGCGCTCTTCCTACAGCCACTAATGCTCTGTTTATTTTCTAATATTCTCATGCCTCTTAAGTACCTTCAGCATCAATAGCAACCAGTAAATAGACTGTTAATACAGTCAAGGATTCTAATACATTTGTTAAATGTTAAATGTACTTTTCTGGATCAGACCTGATACCCACCTCTACTTAAAACATTTTCTTTCTAGGGCAATAGTTTCGATATGTCTAATAAGACAACATATGTTTTTGTAAAAGGTTTTAGTTATTTTATATTTCATGATGGAATAAGAAAGGGGATCAAGGTTCTGGACTCACTGGTCAAAAGTATGTAAATATTGAAGTGTACATTATGTATCTTTCTGTCTGATAGAAACATGATGCAATGTGTCAAGAGGTAGGAAATGGTATAAAAAATTATATCGCAGTTGTTTATATTCAATATTGTAATTTTGCATATTGTCCATAAAAAACTATTAACTAAAGATAAGAAACTAGTGATGTGATTGTTCAATTTGGGTATATAAATTTATAATTTGTTATTTCTGCACTGGTGGATAGTAATATTTTCATCAGGATAATATCTATTTTGTCTCAATAACACATCAGTGTTTGTGCCTTCTATATAACAATCATTTGCCAATCGAACCCTTTACTATATACACAGCTTCTTCCAAAATACTATTCTGCTTCATCCAAAGCCCTGTTTGAGTTCCCTCCTCTCTTTCGTGTCCTCTCTTTCATATCCCCTCCTGGTGCCTCAGATTGAGGTCTGAGTGCCCAGGCAGCCATCTGGGCAAGAGAGCAGCGCCGAGCGAAGTACCCTGGAAACTATCAGTGGGCTGTGTCCCAAATACTGGAGATTATCAATGCGCTGAATGAGCTCACAAACCAGATGGAGTGTGATGAGAGTTTGCGCGGGTGAAAAGAGTTGTGCTTGTATGTCTGTGGTTGTGCGCACCAGTTCTACATGCGTGTTCAGTCGCGCCTTGTGGAAGTGTTGGAGAGAGGAGAGATTGGCGCTGGTGCTTTAGAGGACATGCATATGGAGGCCTGGCTGTGATGCATGGCTGTGGACGGATGACAGAGGGCGCAGGGTTCCAACTGCTCATTATGACTGATCTTTACCCAGCAACGGCTTGCTCCTTTTCCACTCTTTCCGCCTCCATTCTCTCTCGTTGCTCTCATTATGTCTTTCACTTGTTGTTTGTTAGTCTCCCTTGGTTTGACTTTCACTGTGCCCAATATTCCCTGTTTTGTTTAGCCGTTTTGGCTGCAGTAAATTTGTCAAATAAATCCACAGGAGGCCACATAGTAAATGTCTATTGTCGTGTTTTTTTACTTCATAGTGAATGGTGTCCCGTGGTCCAGCGATAATCCCAGAAGAAACAGTCATACATTCAACTGCCGAATGCTGGTGAACCCTCACAGCGAGAGTCAGGATGAGGCGCACGAGCATGAGCCTCAGCAACAGAAATATGAGACCATGCAGTGCTTCGCCGTCTCTGAGCCCAAATCCATCAAGGAGGAAGGAGATGGTAGGAACACACCACGGACAACGAGATACTCTAAAGCACTACATTCAATATAGCTTGCATGTGAATCACTGTATTTATGATGGAGTAAGTATCTTTGGCTATTCTTGCAATTACAATAGTAAAGCTGTGTGCTTATTCTTTTTGCTATGACTGTGTCCTAGGCTAGAGGTGAGAGTTTGCATATACTTGTATGTGGATGCATGACTTTGTGGTGGCAGTGGTGACAGCTGAAGGAATGAGTTAAACATTGAATAGTTAAGAACAGATAAAAGAGGACATTTTCAAGAGTCATGTAGATCTAAGTCCCAGGCCACCCAGGAGGCCTTGTTTACAAGGCCAAATGCGAAATTTGTGTCAGAGCTCACATGCATTTAATTTTCTCTTCACTTTATGACTGGCACAAAAAAGGTTTGGGAGGTCATCCCTGCAACAGCAGTGTCATTGATGTAACTGGTGTAAGTAACGGCAGTCTTTAGTGTGGTATAGGAAAGCTGTCATTACCGGTATATTGTTCTGTGGCTCTATATGAGAGACCATCCCAATGCACATGAGAGCACATTTCCTCACACACCTCCAAAGGTCACACTTCATCATTTTCCTTGTCGGCGATGGCTGGTCCTCCTTATGAAGGCAGCGGCCCTGCTCCCCATGCTCATTAATAACTGTTAATTATGCTGCCTGGAAATAACACACTTCTTTTCTTTTCTTCCCCTCCCTCTCGTCTTTCTTTTCTTCTCTCCATTCTCTTATTTCTTTCTGTGCGCTTCCTCTCCATCTTCTCTGTATTTGTGCAGACTTCCAGTCATGCCTGATCTGTGTGGCTCGCAGGGTGCCAATGAAGGAAAGGCCCATGCCCACGCACGAGAGCTTTACCACTCGCCAGGACCTGCAAGGTATAAACTCGCTCTAAAAGTAAATGGTTCCATGCAACTGTCCAGCTGTACTGATGGTTCTTTTGTGTCGTTGCTTAAATTAACCTTCTGATACCTGACCAATCTAAATGAATAGTTTTAATGTTTTACCCTGCAGTCCAAACAATCATCACCATAATAACAGAGCAGCACAGAGGAGCTATGCAATCATTATTATATCAGTGTGGGCCCTGAGGAGCGGCTGGCGTGTCTCACCCTTGTCTCACCCTTGTCTCACCCGTCTGCGCTCTGGGTGGTACAGGAGCCATATAAACATAATTATAGACCCTAATTCTGCTCACCTGGGTTACCCATTGTGTTTGGATATATTGGTGATTAATTGTCACCTTATTTTAATCTCAATAAAAATTAAAGTAGCAAAAAAATGACAATTGATATAGGTTTAAGTTTTGTTTCAGTCTTGTTTAAGTCTTTTTCTTCCTTTTTTTTTGTTTTTTGTTACTTAATTGTATCCGATAAGCCTTTGTCATCACTACATGGGCTTAAGTAAGACGCACCTAATCTACTTTCCTGTCCCTCTAATGTTTAGGGAAGATAACCTCCTTGGATACCAGTCTGTTGCGAGCGTCCATGAAGCCGGGCTGGGAGGATCTTGTGAGGCGCTGCATCCAGAGGTTCCATCTGCAAAATGATGGCGAGATGTCCTTTGCTAAGAGACACCAGCAAGAAGGTAACAAGAGTAACTGCTCATGGTTTTAGTTGAACCAAATGACTGAAAATAAAGAACCCCTGTCAACATTGTGTGCATTGTGAGCTTACTTTCGTTGATCTCTTGGTCTGTTCACAGTGCTTCGTCATGGCCAAGCTTTTAGCCCAATTTATCGGTTCTCCCTGTCTGACGGTACCATTGTGTCAGCCCACACCAAGAGCAAGCTTGTGCGCTCTCCTGCCACTAATGAACCTCAGCTCTACATGTCTCTGCACATTCTCCAGAGGTATGCCAAGCTACAGACACGCATGTTATAGACAAAGTGCTGCAGCGGAACTTTCACTTATCGCAATACGGGTTTAGGCTTGTTGGCAACCTAAATAACACCCGGATAATTGTATTCTGTTTTTAAGGGGGAAATCTAAGGGGCTGCAACAACTCTAACAGTTACATGTTTGCTCTCATATTAATGGTTCAGTTTAATTATTTAGATAGATTACATTTGTTGTGCACATAGTAAGCCTATTTTTTATCCTATAGCAGATTTTAATTGTTTTCTTTTTGACTTGTATAGGTTGTTTTATGATCATCGTTTTATGTTGCACTGAATCACCAAAGCAATTTCCTAATTCTGTTCATTGACAATTTATTGGCAATAAACCGATTCTGATTCCGATTTTTTTCTTTGTTTTGTTTATTCTTAAGGGAACAGACAGTATGTGGAATGGGGCAGGACATGGGCCTTGGTAATCAGGCCACTGGAATGGCTCCTAAACCAATGAACTCATCTACTCCCTCCATGACTCCTCCAACCCCGGGTAGCCTCCCTGGTTCGGGGCCTCAGGGCCAAGACAATACCATCAGCAGTAATAGCACGCCTTTCTCCCCCCCTGGCCCGGCCGGACCAAGAGAACCAGCTGCCATGGGGGGGCACATGCAGGGTTACCGCTTTGGTTGCCCCCCGCCACACAACCATACAGGGGGCATGCAACCCCCTCAGCAGGGCACTAACTGGAGGATGAACAGCCCATCGCGGGCCAGTCCAAGCCCAGCAGGAGGGCCTCACCCCCCACAACAGAACTCAATGCTGTCACCCAGGCACCGGAACAGTCCTGGTGGTGCCGGCAGCCCTCGTGTGGCTGGGGGCTTGCACTCGCCTTCACCTGTTAGCATATGTGGTGGAGGGCCTTGCAGTGCAGGTAGCAGTAGCACCACTAACAGCCATGCTAACAGCTACACGAGCAGCTCATTGTCAGCCCTGCAGGCCCTCAGCGAGTGCCACGGAGTAGGCCATGGGACTCACACACTGGGATCTCCAGACCGGAAGATAAGCTCACCAGCCGGGGGCTCGGCTGGGTCGGGGGCAAATGCTCATCTCATGCCTAAACTGGGAGGTGGAGGTACGCCCACAGGTGCAGGGGACTCTTTTGGTCTGCATAGCGAGGTTGGTGTAGGGCACTCTGACAGCGGCCTAACAGACCCTAAAGAGGAGCGAGACCTCTCTTCTGACGGCCATGACGCTCATAGCCGGCTCCATGACAACAAGGCCCACACCAAGCTTCTACAACTCTTGACCACAAAGCCCGAACCTCTGGAGACACCCCTGTCTCCGGGAGAGGGCAAGGACCCATCAAGTAACAGGGGGGCACACACAGGAGGAAACACTCATGCCACGTCCCTCAAGGAAAAGCATAAGATCCTGCACCAGCTTCTACAGAACAGCACCTCTCCTGTAGACCTGGCCAAACTGACAGCAGAAGCTACAGGGAAAGAGCTCGGTCCAGACCAGCCCCAGGGCAGCGCTGCAGCTTCAGGAGAACTCACACCCAAACAAGAGCCCCTGAGCCCAAAGAAGAAGGACAATGCTCTGCTGCGCTACCTGCTGGACAAGGATGACACTGTCCTGAAGGATAAGGTCCCGAAGCTGGAGCCTGGAGAGGTGAAGGTCGAAGGAGGCAAACACTCTTTGGTCAAAGCAGAGAAACAAGACACAGGATACGACAGAGCTGAACAGGTCAGTGGCCAATTGAGCAATGGATATTATGTCAGAATTTGTATACATGGTCATAATCTGCTTTAGACTCATTATGTAAACCATACTAATTATAAATCAACCTAGGTGAAAATGGTTATATGACCTTTCTCTTCAAACCGTTTCAAATCTAAACTCTGTTGCCCTGTTCTGCTCCACTTCTCACTAAAGGAATCTGGGTTGTGAAGCAGAAGCAGATGTTGCTTCATTTCAAGTCCACAAAGAGTTGAGCAGTGGATCACACCACTGGACGGGCTGTGCTCATGGCCACAGTCCTATAGCATGTGGTTAATTCATATTTTATCTTTTAACTCTTGCTTCAAACACCGGTGACATTTGAAAGAACCCATGTGGTTCTGCAAGCATTTGATCTTCATCACCATTGGCTCGTGGCTATAGGATTGGCACAGCATTCAGGTCAGGTCTGGCACATGAGGAGAGGAGAGAAAGCAAAAGAAATCTCAAATGGCAAATTCACCATTTGTTATATATGTAGAGCAGAAGTTGTCTCATGACAATCCTCTTTAAATGTATTAAAGTGTGAAACTATAAGCATATTACACAAACTTTTTGGACAATGGTCTGTATTCCACAGGGGTCGGTCAGATCTGCTACACAGTGACTCATTTAACTTCATATATCATAATCATATAGAACATTTGCGCTATGATTTAAGAACTTAACTTAAGAAGTGGGCATGATGCACTGCAGGATATGAATAAGAAGGGTGTAGGTTGAGAGAGAGAGCCCGTCTCCCACATTGACACAGGATGGCTGATCCTTACTTGATACATGTAGAGTGAATGTGCAGGAGGCTTGTCCACTTGAGCACATAGGAAGAAGCGGAAAAGGTGATTGGATGGATAATAAGAGGCGCTGTTGAACTGAACAAAGAGAAGAGAGATGAGGGAGGCGTAGATACCCCCAGGAGAGCACAGCCTCGGCAGGCAGAGTGAAAATGATGAGCCATATGCTCCTGCATGTCCTCTCTGCTGCCATGGAGATAAAGGGGAGAGGGAGTGGTGAGCCTGTAGCATGAGCAACACTCAGAACAATGGGGTATCAGAGAATAGAGATGCATCATGGTGGATTTAATATTTATATGTATGTGGGCTTTAATTACACTAATAGTTTTATGATGAACAACTGTAGTTCACATAGAGCTCTACTACACATTTAATCATAACTGTCAGGAGCACGTTCCTTTCCCAAAGATGTCAGCCACAGACATGGCAGTTTGTCATCACTGACTTAGTGGTACAAGTTCATTAAAAGCATTAGTGAGTGGGTGTGTATCTCTGACATATCGTGGTTCAGTTATGTGGGAAGGCTGGCTGCACTAGTGAAAGTCCACTCATCTCCGACGTCACCCACTGGGCTCCGGCTGCCTGCCTCTACTCGCTTCTCTCTCCTCCTCTTCCTAATTGTTTTTTGGCTGGACTATTGATGCGCAGGTGTTCATTAAAAATACATTAATTTGGAAATAAATATGCTTTATCAATAACGATACAGATTTCTGAAGTGCTTTCTACAGCACTGTTCAGAGGAGACAATCCTAAGATTACAATCTGGGCTGAAAACGCTGTGATAACAAGTTATGCTCACTTTACAAGGACTCTTATTAAATGTATCTTTGCCTACCAAATGTATTATATCAGCTTTGTCGGGGCAGGGGAAAGATTTTGCTGAGTTGCTTTTGTGTTTGTCCTTTACAACGACACTGCTGCTTTACCCTCCCGGATCTCTGTTCCTTTAAAGGAGTGTTACTAGGTCAACTATACTGCTCCTGCCGTACTATACAGATTAGGCACATAAACAAGCCCTTTATTTTGGATAAAAATGACTATTGCACAAACGGTGTATATACTGTACGTTGGTGAGATGGTCGCGCGGTTTTATACCACCTCCACTCATACAGTGTACAAGATTGTAACATGGATTGATGGCAATATGAGCCCTTAATTGTAAAGGCAGTGAAGAGTAGAGAAAGTGGGAGGAGAAGAAAGTGAGGGCAGGAGGAGGAAGAGGAGAGCAAACCGGAGCATTACATCACTCCTGACCTCGTTAGGGCTTTTCTCTGCCCCTCCACCGCCCCCCACCCACAGCTCCACTCCAGAGCTCTCCCACATATCTTGTGTGCAAGGCTGCTGCGTGGAAACCTTCAGTGTGTGTAACACTTTGTTTGTGAAGGGAGATGTGCATTAGCAGAAAGGCAAAAGGTCTTGAAGTGTTAAATGCATGTGGGTGGGAATTTAATAATCTGTGAATTGGATAAAGCTAATGTCTCATATCCATACTGACAGTTGTGTGCTAAATGTTTGCTGAGGTATTTCAACACTAAAACTGGTTGATACATTTTTTTCACTTTATGTCTGGATATGTGAATCTATATCATTTATTGTGCTGACATCTGGTGGCTGTAACTGTTACTGCACTTTATTTACTTGGAAAGAGAGAGAGTTGTTTGTGGAGTTTCTTGTTTAGGATTTTTAGTAATTGAAGATTTCTAAGATCATTTTTAGTTTTCACCCCCAGAATTGATACATTATTGAATATTTTCTGCCTTATTTGCTCTACAAAAGTAATTAGTTTTATGAAGTGTTAAAATCAGTTGTCTTTATCAACATGGCCTTGTCGTTGTTGAAGTTTTTTAGTGTGAACAAGATCTGGTGGAGAGTGGAGGGACAGTACAGCTGGGTTTGGTGTGCAGCTGTTGAAATGAACACTGTAACTGGGCTACATACACACTGCAATACAAAAAAGTAGACATTTGTCCATACTACTGTTAGATTATGTGGTTGAAAATTGAAAAAGGACATAACCCTAACTTCTAAAGTCTATGTTGCTGTTTTTAATTAATTTTGACATGTCTGATTTACCTTTAAGTTCTCAGTTTATCTATCACATAGGTAAAGATGCTACTCATTTTCAGTGCCCAAACCAAATGCTAAATATTTACCGTATATTGTTTTTATCTGCACATCTTTGTATGTGTATCATTTAAGAAAGTCTCTTTTTGCGGTGTCACTGCAGCCGTCAGAACTAGATGACATCCTGAACGACCTGCAGAATGCCCCGCCTCTCTTTGAGCAGCGGCCGGTGTCATTGACCAGTCCAATGGATAAACAGAACATCATCAATGACATACTGCAGATGTCGGAGGCCAATCCTGCTCTGGTGGGACAGCAACAGCAGCAGCAGCAGCAGCAGCAGCAGCAGCAGCAGCACAGAGCCATGGGGCCAGGCATGGGCCCAGCCAGTGAGTCCACATTACCCACGTTCAACTCGACACAATCGCATGAATCAAAACATAGTGGTGTACTACATACTTGGCCTGTCCCAAACCGACTGTTTTTGTGTCTAGACTTTGGAGGTATGAGACCAAACCAGCCTGGCCGAGTCCTCCCGGTCAGAAGTCTGTCTCTGGACATGAATGCCTCGCCACAGCAGCAATCATTACAGTATCCTATCAGAGCCACAAGCCCATATGCCCTGATGCAACAGCAGCATGGTATGATGGGAGCTCACAGCATGATGCCTAACCAAGCTGGCATGGTGGGAGCAGGTGAGTTTTATTTTTGTAAATGTATTTTGTTGATCAATATAGTTTCTCCTTGAAATAACGGCCTGAAACTCTATTTTCCGTTTCCTGGGCACTCAGGTGGTCCACGTGCCGCTATGCAGCACCAGGAGGCCTGGGCACAGCAGCAGGGGTCCATGCAGGGCAGGATGGGCCCTAATGCTGCTACTATGCGACCCAACAGCCAACCAGGGCCTCGGCAAATGTTACAATCCTCTATGATGACAAATGGTGAGATCAGGCTTTTCTCAAAAACTTGAAATCACAAGATCTAAGATTGTGTGTCTAATTGATGTGTCTAAACAACTTTCACTTGGATTTTCCATTCAGCCCAACCAGAGATGGACATGGCTATGGTTGGCCACCATTTCTCACAGCAGCAAGCTCCTCCCAATCAAACTGCTCCCTGGCCTGACAGCATGATGCCCATTGACCAAGCCTCCTTTGTTAACCAAAACCGGTACGATTACAAGACATAAACTAATGGTCCCATATACATACAATATTTTAAAATGCAGGGGACCAACGGGATGCTTGTCCTTTGTGTTCAGGTCGGTGCATCCTGCAGCCCAGGATGAGCTGCTGTGTGGGCCAGGTGATGGTGGACCGGTGGATGAGGGTGCGCTCATGTCCCAGTTGTACACAGCACTCAAAGACTTTGATGGGTTGGAGGAGATTGACCGCGCCCTCGGCATCCCTGCACTGGTAGAGTGGATCTCTTTTTGCTCCTCTCACTGCCTTTTGTGGCATGAGTTGGATTTTATTTGTGTGTATGTACATTTCAGAGCCAGTCTATCGAGCCTGATCTGGTCACTCAGGAAGCCTCTATGATGCTCGAGCAGAAGCCTCCCATGTACTCACAACAGTTTGGTCCACCACAGGCCCACATGTCCCAGAGGGGTTATCCCAACAACCCCATGCAGGAGCCAGGCTTCCACCCGATGCAAGGCCAGATGTGTCCACGACCGGGATATCCCATGATGAGAATGCAGCCACGGCCTGGTTTGAGGCCCGCAGGAGTCCCCAACCAGCCCAATGCACTACGACTGCAGCTCCAGCACCGGCTGCAGGCCCAGCAGGTAGAGTCTGGAGAGAGCACACCAGCACTTGATGCTGACATTTTGATTTATGTTGAATTAACCAATCAGAGATGAGCTTTTGCCATATTTGATGTCTTGTTCCACCAGAACCGTCAGCCCATGATGTCACAGATGAGCGGTGTGTCCAATGTGAACCTACCTCTTCGAGCCAGTGCTCCAAACCAGGTACAGTGTCTGAGAGGGTTTCCCCTTCTGCGACTCATCCAGAAGTGTAATATTCTCCATATGCTTGTGTGCAGGGGACCATCAATGCTCAGATGTTAGCTCAGCGCCAGCGCGAGTTGCTCAGTAATCACCTGCGACAGAGGCAGCAGCAGCAGGTGCAGCAGGCGCAGCAGGTCCAGCAGGTCCAGCAGCAGAGGAGCATGGCCATGAGGGCTCAGGGTCTCAACTTGCCCCCCATGGCCGCCGGAGGCATGAGCAATGCCCGGATGCCCCAGGCCAACCCCCAGCAGTTCCCCTACCCGCCCAGCTACGGTACCAGTACAGGCCTGGCCTCGCCACCTCCTCCCACCAGCCCCTTCTCCTCCCCTCTGTCCCCCAGCCTGCCTTCTCTGCCCCCCAACCCTCAACTCCACATGCATGGCACCTCCTCTTCCTCCACCACCTCCTCCTCTCAGATGTTGATGGGAAACACAAATATGATGGGCGGACAGTACGGGGCCGTACTCAGCCCCCAAATGCAGCACAGTGCCTTTCAGTTTCCCAACTCAGGTACTGTTCCTGACAGCCGACACACATTTACACTGTGTGAGCCATGTGTTCATGTTGTCTGTAGTGGCCCAATCATCTGCTTGGCAGCTCTCATTTAATTTAGATTAACTGCTTTTTGCACTGATTTACAAATTACTTTTAATCTTAAAATTATGAAGTTTTGCCTTTGTCAGAACAGCCACTTGGTGCTAGAACTTAAAATGGTGCCTTGTAAGTTCACTATTACGCCACCAGATGGCAGCCTTTGATCAATGAACAAAGCTCAGAAGAGACTTCCCCATTTTAGCCATGATTTTAGCTCCCACATAAACAAAGTTTTACTTTTATCACAAATTATTTTTTTTAATTAAATTTCCCATATTTATTCTTAATCCATCTAACTGTATATAATCATATTAGCCAATCCAGCAATGCAATTGCAGTTGTGTGTTCTTTCCCTGTCCTCAGCGTCCTTGTTTGTTGCTTGTGTGCATGTATGTAGCTTCCACTGCTTGTAAAATCCAGTCACTTTGAACGGCCTGATCTCAGTTACTTTCACTAACAAGAGCCATGATTTTGCTGATCACCGAACAACTGTTTTCCTCTGCCTGATATTCTCATGGCCCTCACGCAGGTATGAGCCAGCAGACAGATGCAGGATTTGGGGGTCCGGGCACACCTCAGAGCCCACTGCTCTCACCTCGAATGGCACACACTCAGTCCCCCATGATGCAACAGGGCCAAGCAAACACTGCCTTCCAGGGCTCCCCCGACATGAATGGTTGGCCGCAGGGAAATATGGCTGGAAACAGGTAAAATTAAATCTGTGTATGTTCTTGTACTACTTTTGTTTTGTTAAATGGCTTTTTTAGATCACAATTATTGTCTGTATTTGTTGCATTGTTGAATTAACTAAAGTGGACTCCAACTGAATGTTTTTGTTAGATAGAATCTTCAACATCACTGCCCTCTCCTGTAAACAGCGTGCTCTTTTCTTCTCCTCAGCATGTTCTCACAGCAGCAGCCCTCGCCACAGTTTCCCCAGCAAAACAACAGCAACATGTTTAATGGCAACAGCATGAACCCCATGGCCAGTAACATGGCGACTGGTGCTATGGGCGGGATGGGGCAGATGAGTGGCACGTCTATGAGCTCGGGTCCCTCCCCTGGGCTGCCCTCTATGGGCCAGGAGCAGGTACGTGTTAATTGTGTAAAAAAATATATTCAAATGTGTATATATAGAGCGTAAAAAGGTTCTGTCAAAAACATAGAGTATTTTAACTGTTTTTAGAACGGTCTATCCTTTTAGCACACACAAACCGAGCCTAGGTAGCTTTTCACAGTAATCCAGGGGCCATGAAAACTAAAAGGTTCCCCGTACTTTCTCATAGTTCTCCGCACATATTGGATCGTAAGAGTCTAAGTGTTTGGGCACACTTACTGAAATTACTTGCTGTGCTAGTAAATAATTTAGTCAACAGTCGGCATTCTGGTTCATGGCTTGAACTTACAGGACAATGATGTAATTAGCAGCGGGCACTTTAGAGCCAGACCATATAGACCGTATAGACTGATACGTTTGGTCAGTGAAGTCATGGGCTGGACTTTTCAAACTTTGACCATTTGTGTCTTACGGCTTCATTATGCAGAATAACATCTTTTACTCGCGAGGAACAAGATATTCTATTAAAAATACGTCTTTTCAATTTAAAATGTCATCAAGTCAAAGGTAATTGTCTCCCTGGTATTCTCACTTGTATCTAGCACTGTTATCCCCGAGGCTTTTAAGTTCAATAAAGGCCCATTAATATTTAAGCAAGGTGCTGCTGTTTGATTGTCTGCACTTGAAACTGTTGTAACACACCAGTTTATCTGACAGCTGATTTATGTGCTTTGCCGCTTTATAGAAATATATTGGCACTTAGATTATTTCAATTATTTACCGTTAGGCCATTAGTGCCCGCTTAAACCGTTACTCACTGGTTTTAGGGCAGACGGTGTGTTCCTATGACTGCCAGTTGTTTATCATTAGAACTTATGCTCTGCAACTTTATTTCCAAATCTGTCCAAATCAAATATTACTTTTAATTATTACAATCCTGTCACAAAACAATTTCTAGGTTTTGGTGATACTACTACTGCTACTGCTACTGCTGCTGCTACTACTACTACTACTGCTACTGCTACTACTACTACTACTACTACTGCTACTGCTACTGCTGCTGCTACTACTACTGCTACTACTGCTACTACTGCTGCTACTACTGCTACTACTACTGCTACTGCTACTGCTGCTACTACTACTGCTACTGCTACTGCTGCTGCTACTACTACTGCTACTACTGCTACTACTGCTGCTACTACTGCTACTACTACTGCTACTGCTACTGCTGCTACTGCTACTGCTGCTGCTACTACTACTACTACTACTACTACTACTGCTACTGCTACTGCTGCTGCTGCTGCTACTACTACTACTACTGCTACTACTGCTACTACTGCTACTACTACTGCTACTGCTGCTACTACTACTACTACTACTACTACTACTACTACTGCTACTACTGCTACTACTACTACTACTGCTACTACTGCTACTGCTACTACTGCTACTGCTACTGCTACTGCTACTGCTACTGCTACTGCTACTGCTACTACTGATACTGATGCTAATAATGATACTAGTACTAATAATGATGCTAATAATGATACTAGTACTAATAATGATGCTAATAATGATACTAGTACTAATAATGATGCTAATAATGATACTAGTACTAATAATGATGCTAATAATGATACTAGTACTAATAATGATGCTAATAATGATACTAGTACTAATAATGATACTAATAATGATACTAATAATGATACTAATAATGATACTAGTACTAATAATGATACTAATAATGATACTAATAATGATACTAATAATGATACTAATAATGATACTAGTACTAATAATGATACTAATAATGATACTAATGCTAATAATAATAATGATACTAATACTACCAATAATAATGATACTACTACTACCAATAATAATGATACTACTACTAATAATAATAATAATGATACTAATACTAATAATGATACTAGTACTAATAATGATACTAATACTAATAATGATACTAGTACTAATAATGATACTAATACTACTAATAATACTAATAATGATGATACTACTAATAATGATACTACTAATAATAATGATACTAATAATGATACTAATGGTGTCACTGATTCATTTTGGTCTCTTTCAGAAATACTGTTGACCCTTGGAGTAATGGACATGAACCTCAGTGATCAGCTGGCGCAAGGAGCCCTTTAAAGACTGTACAATTTATGTAAACAACTGGCCTCTTGGATCAGCCCCAGCCCGAGATCAAATGGTCTAGTCCAAAAAGAGGGTCAGGGGCTCGTCTTGCGCCTGGTTCCCCCCCCCAGAGGAAAGCCCCATATTGAGCCAGTCTGTCCAGCCGCATTCACCATAGAGTGACTTACCGAAGGCCTCCCTCCTGGTGTGGGACGTGACTGTAGGGCGGCGGTGGCTGGGGTCCCTCCTGCTGATGAATGTATTTCTCTCTGTGGACGACGGCCATTCACAATCTCATCTCAAAAGGATTTTCCACAGAGATCCAAACAGCAGCAAAGACTCGCGTGATGCTGAATTATGAACGGAGCTCATACAGTTAGCTGTTTTGCCTTTTTGCTGTTCATGATTTTTAACCTGATTTCAATCAGATTTTTGGTTTATTTTTTTGTTTCCCTGTAAGAATCAAGTGATGAATGAAGATATGGTTGAAAAAAACCTGATCTTGAAAAACACTGCAGAATGGCTTGAGTGGACTAGCGAGTTGTAAGATTAGATTGATTTAGTGAAGAGGTTTATATAGTGTATTAAATTAAGTTTTATTTTTCTGTATAGACTCATTTTAATTATTTTAGATGATTCTTTATCCTTGTAGCAATGAGAGAACTATTTCTAAAAAGTGTACGAGGCACTTTTAAAAAATAAGTGGTTGTATTCTTTCTGAGAAGTCTATTAACCTGATCAATGGAGTATACAATGGTCCTGTAGTTTCAGAAGATGTCAAAATCAAATACAATTACAGAGATTGTACATATGATGAGTAAAGCTTTTTCTATTTATTTTATTCCTTGAGGCTCTCCTGTCTGGTCAGATCTGCTCTCGGCGTGGGGCAGGTTGGGGGTTTTGGGTTGTGTTCGGGGGCCTTCGTGCTCCGACGCCCTGGTACGGTCGGGACGGGCGCGTGGAGGGTAGCAGACCGGAGTGTGCGGTGTATACAGTGTACAGATTATCGCTTTGCTTCTCTGCCTTTAGCATAGAACACCACAAAACATTAAAAAAAAAAATATGGGAAAAAAAATATGACAGGACAAATTCAACACAGCCATACAAAAATCAAAAGTGTGCTTTCTTTGTCGTCTGGAGCTGCTAGTTGCAAACTGTTTCTGGTGTGATGTAAAATGAGCAATAACGATTACTTGAGAATCTTGTGAGGTTTGTGTCTTTTATTTTTCTTTTATTTTTTGTATTTTTGTACAGGTTCCTGAAATAAAAGGACACGTTTTTGCTCCACGTTTGGATGCAGTATTAAATAACTTTTTTTTTTCCTTTTTCTTTTTTTTTCTTTTTTCAATTGCAGTTTGTACCAAGAAAAACTACACATCCACGCATACTTTCTACATTCTCTTATGCAGCGCTGGACGGAGGGCGGAGTCGTTTGTGCTCTTCCTGCCTCCAGCTGTTCATTTATCGCAGAGGTCACTTAGCCATATTTTATGAGCTCAGGCAGTAAGTTCTACTACTATAAAAGTGTTGCTCTCAGTTTGATCGTCACAAAATATCAAGTCACTTTCTCTAACCTCAAATTTTCTGCAAAACTTTTTTATATGAGCTATTTTAACCCAGGACAGACGTGGAGCAAGCCAAATACTCAATATTTCAATTGGATTCCATATCTTACTTTTGGCCCAGACGTATGATGTCATTTGACAGGGTGAGACGCATTGGATCGAACCATTCTGAATGTATTGTCATTAAAGTCAAGGAGGGAGAGGAACATGCAAAGATGGCCATTTTTTTGTTGTGGTGAAATTACTAATTAGTTGTAGCAGAAATTGCATACATTTTGCTCATCACTTTTTGATAAATCTGATTGTAAAATACTGACAAGCTTAGCCTTTTTGAGCCATTTGAAAGAGTGATTCACAAGCCCTTTGCAAAATTTCCAAAGATTGTCACCATTTTGAAAAGCCATGTGGTAGCAGTGCATTTTTTAGCATTTATAATGAGGACGGGAGCAAATGCTGAAATTTTGCCCCTACATACTACAACTGTTCAGGCCACTAAAACAGAACTATTTTTCCGCTTATGTGTTTTGGAAATGCCCTTTTGTATTGTCTGCCAATTTTAGAGCTAAGACGCAACGCTAAAATGCTAAAAACCCTAGCATATTGCCTTAGATTGTCCGTCTTTGTTCTTGTACATTACACTTGTGTCTGTATAAATTTGTATAATGACTTGTGTACAATATTGAATGGTTGCTGAAGATGGTCACACACGATTTGTCTCATGTCGTTGCGCTTGTGTGCTGGGCTTGGGGATTCTTTTCCATTTTCTCGTCACTGTCGGGTGGAACATCTATTAACTGAAGGGATACTGAAGCAATATGTAAAATACTTTATGGACTTTCTCATGGGAAAGCTTAACTGTTGTGTTTTCCTCACGGTTTGGTTTTTCGGCATTGTTCACAGGAGTCGCACTGTATGTACATCCACCTTTGTACCTTTAGTGTGTGTGTGTGAGCGTTTTATGCAAAGTTAGACATATAAGAGAAGTTCGAACCACAGTTATGCAAGTTGTGAACTAATATGGCTTCGCTGATGCTATTTGCCTTGTAAATAAAGAATTCTGTTATTGCAGTATCCTGCTTTTGCTCTGCTTTTGTCTGTAAACTTCAGGGCTCTTCATGAGGCTCACCCAAAGCCAGAAGACATTTTGGAAGCGCATTGTGATTTTGCTCAACAATAAGTATCACATCTCTCATTCACGTCAGCAAAACATTTTGATTACGGATTTTGTATTAAATCGAGCTAATAAATAGGTAATCTGTCCTGGGAAAAAATACTCATCCTTCGTTGATGAAATGGATTTTATCATTGGGCACATCTACATGGCCAGAACAAAATCAGATAACCCAATAATTAGAGCTGATGTTTACATGCTAAAGAGACATCTGATCATCACGATGTGACACTAGTGTATTTGGGAGACAAAGAACATACATTTTAAAATGGAACCTGACTCGCCAATCTTTAAAGGAGATATATTATGATTTTTCTTGTATTTAGTGTTAAACTACAACATACAGATCCTAGTTTGTAGAACGGCAATAGAATCTGGACAAGTGACTTCCTGTTCAAAACTGCAGAACTGATAACCCGGGCTCACAGTGCAGGTGGTCTTACGAGAGGAGCTCCGTGTGCCGCGGGGCCGTGGGCGGGGCCGTGGGCGGGGCCGGCGGAGGTGCGTCGGATTCTTTCCGTTGGATTGAAATGTTCTCTGGACCCTGGAACCCTTTTCCCTGTAATAAATGATTCCGTGAGCACGTGGTCTCACGAGTGCGCATGAAAGCCTGCAACCGCAACAGCTTCTTTATTTGTTTGTTTGGTCGGGATAATTTCCATCTGTTGTCCTTCATTCACTCATTCATACCCAGCATGCATGGACACTGTGGTAAGGTGGACACAACAGTAGCCAGAGCTGCACCACTGCAATGTAGGCCCCGCCTCTTAGTGAAATTGTAGTGAGATTTTCACTACAATTAAGCGGATGTTTTCAATGTATGTGTTTATTTATAAGAATGACAACTGGAAATTTGTATCCCTAAGTCTTAGTTTGTCTTAAATAATCACACACTAAGTACCGTAATGTGGGTGGGGACAGAGGTAGGTGAAAACGGGGCTTTTCTGAGTCTCGAATACAGGACAAACAATCAAACATGCAAGAATCCATAAAAAATACAATTATGTTATCAAATGGCTAGACGCTCATAAAAATTATTTTGCGTAATATGTCCCCTTCTTTTCATTCTTGTCCTGCCAAAATATTTTTGCCATTTTTTTTAAAGTTCCTTGACAAACCCTGCTCAAATGTAAATAATCCAAAATAAATCAAATTACTCACTTCAGATGTACTTTTGTAACAGAAGATTACTCCAGAAATCAGGTAATGAACATATTTTTAGTGAGCATGTAAACCGAAGCCACTATAGCAATTATTTGAATTTTTTCCTGCTTTATTATAGAATTATATAGAACTTTGGGTCGAATAAACATCTCTTCTTATGAGTGGTTATGCCATGTTACACCCATCGAAGTTAATAACGTCATTGATTCATAGCTCTTTGTCATCCACAGTTTACAACTCTTTCTGGTGAACAAAAACTATTATAGCCTTTCCTGAATTTCCCATTTTGACTGCGCAACGACACCAAAACAACATTTTTCCTCACCAGCGTAATTCACCATCCAGCCATGAATAAGAACGCGTTTCCATTGCATTAGCTCGATCAAGATACAAGGCCTCCTCCACTATTGTTGTGCGTCGTCCTATTCACCACATTCAACTCATAACAGACCATAGCCTCCCCCGATGAGGTCCCTCACATGGGCCTAGTGTCCGCGGGCGTGCGTGCGTGCGTGCGTGCGTGGGGGTCTTCTATGGAAATGCATTAGGGAGAAAGCAGCAGAGAAGTTAAAGGTGCGGGCTGCGGGTGGGTTGGTCAGTGGATAAGACAGTGTTAGTGGGGTCATTGAGATGCATGAGGCTGAGGCGCACTGGCCAATGAGGAGCGAGGCCGGACTGTATACAGTGGAGGTGCCCTCAGATGACCACAGAGCGTCCCAGACACGCGAAGAGGACGCACGACATCTGACGCGCCCTGGATATGACACTCACGATACCTCATTCCTCTCACATTTAGACAACCAGGTAAGAACTTTGACCCGTGATTTCTAACCATGATTTTAGATTTGATGCGTTGAGAAAATTGCTTCAGCTTTTTCAACTTTCAACTTTATTTCTTGTCTGATTTATTTGAGCCTAAATGCAGCTCTTAACGATCGCTGTGTCGGTGCCTTTTTTAAATACCACCGGGTCATTGTAAAGTCTATAGCGCGCTTCATTAACGTTGACCTCTGCTCTGGCCCGCTGTTGACCCTGATTTGTCCCGCTATTTACCGCCTGATTGGTTAAAAAACACAGGGACGTGAAGTGCGCCCTTGTTTTACAGCGCAAAGAATCATTTTGGGAGCATTGGGCTGGAAATATTGCAAAATTAGCTCCCCAGTATTGCACTGTTTTCTCTTATGTGTAAAATCTGACCAATATTGCAGTAGTAGAAATCTCTAAGTGTTAAAAATAAATACGCCTTTACCCATCAGGTCAATAGGTCACATCGGTGCGTAAAATGCCAAACTTAGAGCCATTGATTTATGTGCGGTAAAGCTCCTGTTTCCTCTTTTAGTTTTCTTGCATTAAACTTTTATACGTCTCCCTCCTAATGTTCTCTGAAGGACACTCTCACAGCTCGTCTTGAAGTTCCCCCCTCGTCATGTCTGTGTCCATGATGCCCCTGAAGACTTTCCACCCGGGCGCACTCAAGATCAGCCCTGCCCGCGGTCTGTACCCGGCCCAGATGCCCCCGCACCCCTTCATGGACTTCTTCCCGCGCCCGCACAACCTTCTGCATCCGCTCAAGTCCCTGGGCCGCCTCGTGTCAGACGCATCTTTTCATTTTAACGCGCACGGTGCAAATGGAAATACCGCGTTTCTGAACCAAACCCACGCGCCTCTCCTGCACGAGCACATGCTGAACCCGTATGTGAGCCAGATGCTGCCCGGGCACGCGCTGTACCCTAAACCGGAGGAGATGGCTGCAGTCGTGACAGAGCACGCTGCCGGGCCGCTGTCCTCCCCGGAGTTCAGGGGAAGTCCGTCCAGTGAGAGGTCCTGCTCCACGGTGTCCTCTGCCGTGGCCTCTCCGCCCAAGAACGCGCTCCGGCAGCTGAGGAGCGGCGCAGAGAGGGGCCCAGTGAAGAGGGCGTTCAACTTCAGTGAGGACGACTTATTCATGGCGCTGTACGGGTACTCTGGAGGCAAAGACAGCGGCGTGGGACATGCCATTTCAGGAGTGTCTCTGATAGAAAACCCAGGTAAGAAAACGCGCACCAGACCCGCACTATGAATTCTTTAAAATTATGGCAATAAAATAACAAAGATCTTTTGCTTTATTTCATTTGTCAGTGTCTGAAAACTACGTTCTTCCATTGGATAAAGATTCACTTGATCTGCCAGAAGGTAAGCATCTATCAAATTTCACTATAATTATAATATATATATTTTGGAGTAAACTAAACTTTTGTGTTATTCTATTCCAGGACTGTCCATCCTCCAAGCGGCCTGGGGAAACGTGACGCACTGTGGAGTGTTTGCAGGTAAAAACAACATCCCCAAAGGCACGCGCTTTGGCCCCTTCCAAGGCAAAGTGGTCAACACCAGCGAGATCAAAACATACGACGATAACACGTTGATGTGGGAGGTAAAGTGTGACATTCAGGACTCTTTTTTTCCACCAGTTAATTACCTACAGCCCTCAACAATTGTTCTAAGGCGCAAACGTTTACTTCTCAGGTGTTTGAGAACGGGCGCCTGAGTCACTTCGTGGACGGGCGCGGCGGTTGTGGGAACTGGATGTCTTTGGTGAAGTGCGCGCGCTTCCCGGAGGAGCAGAACCTCACGGCGGTGCAGGTGCAGAGCCAGATCTTCTACGAGGCCTGTAAGGAGATCCGAGCGGGCCAGGAGCTGCTCGTCTGGTACGGGGACTGTTACATGCAGTTTCTGGGCATCCCGCTCACACTGAAAGACAGCAGAGACAACAGCATGATTCTTCCCACTGAAGGTCAGCATCAAATACATTATAGTTGATTCAATGTTCGTTCGTTGAAAGAAATATGCTAATTGTCCATATTATTTTACAGATACTGGTGAAGGTTTCAAATGTGACAGATGTGGCAAGGTTTTTGCCTATAAATATTACAGAGACAAACACCTGAAGTACACCCGCTGCGTGGATCAGGGCGACAGAAAGTTCCCCTGCCATCTCTGCAACAGATCCTTTGAGAAAAGGGACCGACTACGAATCCACATCCTCCACGTGCACGAAAAACACAGACCACACAAGGTAAAATGCTCTCCAAGTGCGTAAAAGGCAGGTTTCAATTATGCGCTACATTATGGAGCTGGTGCTGAACGGACAGCTCCTCGGTTCTTGATGTTGTTTCATAAAATTATACAAAATTCATTTTTGCATTAAGTAAATAAATGATCTTAATCAAACTGTTTTATTTCTTTATTTTACCAGTGCTCTGTTTGTGGAAAAAGTTTCTCACAGTCTTCCAGTCTCAACAAACACATGCGCGTGCACTCTGGAGAACGGCCCTACAAATGTGTCTACTGCAACAAGGTACAAAAACACTATCATTTATTTTACCTAACCTATAGCATCGTGTTTAAGACATTTAACAGCGTTGGTTTTATTTTAATTGATATCTTATAACGGCACAGTTTAGGCCTCTTGTGAAGAAGTGGCAGGATTTAGGCTCGTTTCCGTGATTAAATATTAATTCCTTTATTAGTTTTGGAGAAGGCCTAAGTGCGGCCTGCGGGCTCTCTCGGCCCCACCTCTCCCCACTTTACCTCTTTTGAAGCCGTGTCATCTCAGTCCCATTTAGCACTGCCTTGTTTCTCAGCGCATTTGGCCGGAGCGCCTTGTCCCTCCTCGGGCACGCTCCGCGGACACACTTAGCGTCTAATTATCGCCCATCCTTTTGTCCACCGCGGCCCACTTTAACATTTACAGCTTTGGAATGAGCAGACGTTTTTTGTTCTCTCTTCAGAAATCCTCCCCTTTTTTTTTTTTTTATAAACCCTGACAAGGGTTTGTTAAGCTCATTCTCTTTCTCATTGACCGCACAGTTGAACGAAATTAACAAAGCACTATTGTAAGTTTATGTAGTTTCTCCTGAATTCCTATTGTTATGTGATTATTGCACAAAGACGACATCTGTAATATCACTAAAATGATGGCATATTTTTAAACCGTCTGCTCACTTTCCATTGTATGCATGACGCAAAACGTGTGTCAGAGGCGATTTGTTGGCCTGTACTTCACTTTAAAAAGAAAAAAAAACAAATCTTATAAGTTTTTTCTCCCATAATAACTGTATTAATTTTCCCGTTAAGGCCTTCACAGCCTCTAGTATCCTGCGCACGCACATCCGCCAGCACTCCGGAGAGCGGCCATTCAAATGTAAGCACTGCGGGAAGGCCTTCGCTTCCCACGCCGCGCACGACAGCCACGTCCGCCGCACGCACGCCCGGGACAAGCCTTTTCCCTGTGACATGTGCGGGGCCTCTTTCCAGGAAGATCTGGAGCTGAAATTCCACTTGCAAAGTCACAAAAGTAGGTCTGTTTTTCCTATTTAATTGACATTATCTAAATTTGTGAGTTGGATACGTTTGTGAAGAGAGATTTAGCGTGACTTTTACTACAGTAATGAAGTCTAAAATATTTGTTGGAAAATTCAATAGTATTTTGGAAGCGTAATGATACAGGTTTTGTCATCTTTTTTGCAGAAAACCCGCTTTTGGAGCAGACGGTGATTCTTCCACCTTCACCTCAGCAGGATAGTTCCAAAACACAGATATGCAACAGTCCTAATTATGGATTAACAGGACTAGCAGTTATCAACCCAGAATACAGGCCTTGGAACTAGACTTGAACAGTAGAACCAATGCACAAATCCCACAATATTTAATTTCGTATTTATCCAGCAATGTTTTATAAATATGGTTCCTTAGTAAACTGTTTATAATAAATTAATAAGCACTAGTTTTATGCACTATGCCTTTAATATGGGTTATTTTACCTTATAATGTTGATAAGCATTCCCAAAAACATGTGTGTGTTAATTAACCATGTACAAAATGTTTTTAGAGCATCAATACAATGTTTGTCCAACTTTTTTCAATAAGTGATAAATCTTGTAAATACCTGAAACAAATAACTAGTGCTTATTACCTTATAAATAGCTTACTAAGAACCCTTATTTGAAAGCTTAACTATTTATTGTTTCTAAATGTAAATTCTACTTGGCTCAGAATTGGTTGTGTTTTTTATAGTTGATAATCTATTTATAGTTGTGTTGTTTTGTTGCTCAAAGCTGCCGTTTTGTGGGTTCTGTGTAAATACAATCACGCTTAATCTAAATTATTATTTCAGTCTTATTTATGGCAAAGGCTTGAAAAGCAGTGCTGTCTAAATGTTATTGCGTGAACACTAATATTATTTATGTAATATATTTTCCATGTAAATCTGTAATCAAAGCTGTTTTTGTCATGACCTTTTTGTGATTAAAAATGAGCGCATGGTAATTCCGTTTTGCAATTTTTCTCATTTTGAATCGGGTGTGGGCCGTGCTTGTGTAGCTAACGCTGAGTGACTTTGCCACTCATCACAAAGGCCAATAAAAGGAGTCTGCATGCTTCGACTGAAAATGAACAAGCCCCTGTGGACTCAATGAATGACAATGTAGTGGTGCAGTGAGGTGGTCTGTCCTGTGCACAAAGGAGCTGACATCTGCCCTCACTCTGTCACCAACTGGCCCACATGTGTCACGTCCCGCCATCTAGATCTTTATCACAGAGCAAACAGAATATACAGCAATCAAAATATCCTTCACGTCGTTGAGCATCATTTGCGTGTTGAGTTGCTGAAGCGGTGTTGGTGACAGAGTGGGGTAAAAGACAATGTGGGTCCAGTCTTTGTCTTTGCGTGGTGTTATGTGACCTTTCACCCCCGGGTCGACACACTTCACTCTGGGGGGGCGTGTCGTCTGGCAAACAGTGAATTGAACGTTAGTTAGTGCAAGAGTACAACGCTTTGTGTCGAGTTATTGCAGACAAATCAGAGGCAAGTTGTACCAAGCAGATTTAAAGAGGTTGAAATGTCCAAGGGCTCACAAACACACACATCTAAATTCATTTATCATTAAAATTGAGCCAAGTTAAACTATTGGTAAGATGTTTTATTATTTTATTCAGTTCATTCATTCATGATTGCCTAACGCAGTGTGATACGTGGAATTCCAGTATTTGCTTAGTTTTGAGTCAATTCTATTCACATTTATGTCCTCCGTCGTTTTATTCCGTGGACAGAACTACTTAGATCTCATCTTTTTCCTATTTTAGACCTTATTTATACCCAGTTTAGTCCTGAAATTGTCATTTCATCGACCAGACTTAGAGCTGGTGGTACTTTTAAGGCCAAATATTTTCTTTCTGGTACTTCGTGTGGAAAGTATTAGAATCACTGGTCTAATTATCTAAAATATGTGAATTAAATAAGATAGTTTATTATTCTGTAAGTATATTATGCATTTTTTAAACATTCAACCATAGTTTTTGGGAACGTTGAGTTAACATTTCAACTTTCCAAAAACATTGTCAAGACATCTATTTTGTGCAGCTACAAAAGGTGTTTAAAAAAAAAGTTGAGTTAACATTTCAGTGCGACGAGTTGGCCCCTGTCCAGGGAGAACCCCGCCTAAGGTCCAAAGTCACTGGGATAGGCTCAAGTCACCCTCAACCTCTAACGGGACCAAGCGGCAGAAAATGAATGAACGAGTTAACATTTCGGACACATTGAGGTCCGTATTAGACGTTTACACATTGCGCTTCACGACCAATGTTTTCCAATTTCACATTTTGTCTTGTCCCCCAATATAACTGCACAGACATGTGAGCAGTCCAGTCCAGTTCATGTCTGCTCCTCTCCAATAAGACCACATGTTTGTTTTCTATAACGGATGGACAGCAGCCTGGAGGGTCAGGGGTCAGCTCCTCGCCCAATGTTTAACTGCCTCCCCAGCATTTCAAATAGTCCTAATGTGGATGCTTGAACAAGTGTTGATCAGCTTATATTGGCCCGGGCCCCTCCCACCTACAGTATACGGCCCCCAAGACTGGCTTTGTATGGGACAGAAACTCCCCTCTGTGGTTTTCCAGTAGCCGAGGGGCGGAGGAGAGGGATGGAAAAAGAACAAAGACAGACAGACAGAAGGAGAATGAGCTGCCACTTTTGAGATACGGACATTGTTAGCGAGCCGTGCTAAAGGCTGCTTTTAATAGCGCCTCTCTGATTGGTCCATTTCGGAGCGTAGGGAAGTCTTTTGGTAGTTGTTTATAATACACATTGATTTCGTGTTTAATTCCCTGGCAACTTCTCTCCAAAGAGCCATCTGTGGCAGTGTAATTGAGGTTTGATATTAATAAAAGCATTGCATTAGTGGGACACTCTAGTGGCTGTGGGTTTTCCCTCTGAGATGTTACGATGAGGAATGATTTGACCACTTCTAAATGTTGGAAGCCTAATGTTGTCTAAATGGCTGGGCGACTTGAGTAATTTCCTAAACCACTACTTTGGTATTAGTATTTTGAAGTAACGGTTCATTTATTTCAGTACAAGTTTGGCCACTCTACCCGCTCCTTATAAACTATAATATAAACTATGATTTCAAGAGCAAAAACTGATCTGATCTTGCAAACTTATAATGTCCTGACCATAGACTGGATATTTACGTCTATTGCAATGGTGGAAGTAAAAGTACAGCTACTCATCATGTGTAAAGATTAAAGATTAAGATTAAAATGTAGTAAAAGTATTCTGGGCAGATTTTCTATTAAAGACTCAAATGTGGTGATCATGATAAAGAACTGTCTTCATTATTTTAGTCAATCAATGTCTCAATGTTTCTAGACTTTTTGTATGTATATTTTCTGTCACGATGAACTAAAAAATATCCACTCAAACCACACAGAAAGTACTTTAGTCCTGTTGAAATGTAGTGTAGTACTACAGATACCTAAAAAAAAAGTCAGTTGTGTACTTTAACTTACAATACACTTTTACACCATTGATAGGTGATATATGTTAATTTAAGTTAAAAAAAAGTCTTAACTGCAATGATACAGACAGGATTTTTTGTAATAAATGGTTAAATTGATGGCGGCGCATAAGGGAGAGCACTTGGCTTAAACGAGTGCAAGACCTAAACCCACTATGTTAAAGTTTGCCTGTCTTTGCACACAATAGGACAAGATTTGCAAAAGTGTTTTTTTTTAATTCACCACATTTTGCGCCTGTGTTTGAGGAGAGGATAAAGTCATATCTCCTTCCTCCGCTGCTCATCTGCTAAGCCAGTGGAGCTGAGTGGTCCAGTGCTCTGATGTATTAGGCTGTATTGATCTCCTAATAGCTGTCAATAGTGTGTGTGTGTGTGTGTGTGTGTGTGTGTGTGTGTGTCTGTGTGTGTTTGTGCTTTTACTAGGCTGATGTGGAGGCCTCTGTCCACAGTGAAACAACCACTGCAGCTCTCAGCCCATCTGTGCCTCTGTCTGCAGCAGCTCAGACCAGGCTGCAAACACACCACGATCCACATGGAGGAACTTGTACGCGCAGTTTACCTTTTGTGCAAGAAATCATTCAGTAAATGTATGTGCCGTAGCCAAGCGGGTTGTTATTGTGTTCAAATGTAAGGAAATCTCGGAATCCTTTAAACGGTCAGGTTCTCCAAAGACGTTAATAATTCGTGATGCAAATATGTAAAGCTGATGTCTCTAGTTCTGCTTGAACATAAATTTGGGTTTGGAGTTGCAATGTTTCCAACAATGTTATAGCAACTTGATTTTAGATACTGTAAATGTAATTTTAAAATACACAGCTTTAAATGTATTTGTGGCTGTGTAAGATTAACTGAACTAAAGTATTACAATATTTAAATGATTTATAAAGCCTGCACTGACAAATGAAGTTTTTTTTTTTTATGCTAGTAATATTGTCCTTGGGTTTCAGCTTCTTGTTTTTAGGACTTCAGGCCATTCAAATTATATAATGTTTAGTTTTTTGTACTACATTTTTATCACTCTGAAACCAATGGATTTAATAGAGAAAAAGGAAACATTACAATTTGATTATTGTGTTACATTTGTCCAAAACACAAACACAAACACGCATGTAAACACTGGATCCAAACAACAATTGTAACTTCAGTCTTGCATCCTCTTGACAGCTGAGGCTCGGCCCTATTTTATCTGCATGACTTCTGCCTTTAAACTGGCAGTGGACATTTGTGTTTGAATGGCTGCGTTCCTCTGTGATGATCTACTTGTGTTCTACGGTTCATTCATGTTTTCCTTCAGCGCCAGATCTCTTTTTCTCCTCGGGACGCAGATCAAACGGGGTCTAAATCTCCTCCATATTGCCCGGTGTGGTTGTGTGTGTCCTGTAGGTGGATGGTGATGCGTGGAGTGGGCAGATGGCCTTCTCCTCTTCAGTGGGGGTGGTGTGGAGTTCCAGGGCAGTCCCCAGAGAGAGCGCATATTTGGGCTGCACCCTCCTCCCCATATCCTGCTCTCTTTATCTTTACTGTACTTCCAGATACGGCTTTCTAAGAAGGGATAAAACGTATTTTAACTTTTAATGTACAAATCATACATCCAAAAAGTGTTAAACTGGAAATGATCTCTGAAAAAGCACTGATCATAACTCGCAATAAAGGTTGTTCTGATTATTGAGAGAAGAAACGTCACAATTTTACAATTATCCACGATTATTGACACTATGACAACAGTGAAATCTTTAATTTAGTTTTATTCACTGCTTTTGACAATTCCTCTATTACATGACCAGCTTTAACAATAGAAAGTAAACTTAATGTGACAAAAACAGCCATAAAGTACTCCACATTTTAGCTTTATTTTGCTTCTAAATTGACATTAGCTGTGATTACATTGTGATTTGAATAATCACACTTATTAATAAACGACCCCATAAATAGTCCTACTCACAATAGTAACGTGTCCAGAACCGGACAGACCAGTTTTACAGTTCAGGGGTAAATTCTTACATTCTTACAATTCCTAAATTGTTTGCAATGGTAGAGGATCTTCTAACGTGGTTTTCAGTTTGTGGTACAGTTCGTGACGACTGGTAACGCACAAACGAGGAGTCGTTTACTTCTAATCTGGATGTAGTTTCATCCTGTCTCCCGCCCTGCTTTTTGACAAACTTGGAAAGCCAAAGATTTTTAGACAGCGCTGTCTGTGACTAAAGTTTAAATAATGGAAGAGTTATTATTTGAGTGATTCTAGTTACCTTTGGTATATTCGTTTTGCCCGTTCAAAAGATTTTATTTGCAGTGGTGGGAGAAGTACTCAATTTTGTTACTTGTACAGATACAGCAGCAAAATATTTACTCAGGTAAAAGTATCGCATATACAATCTACTTATTTCCCATCCTGCCATTATTGTATTGAAGTACATTTTTAAAACGTTATTGTTAGAGAAAAAATATTTTTGATGAGTGAAATGTGGTGATCTTGATAAAGAAATCACCTGATCTTTCTCAATGTTTCTACTATGTATATGTGTATATTTTTTGTATTGTTATCATATTATTATTTTGTATATTATGTTTGCTCAAAGCAGGACTTGAACTACCCCTAAAACCATACTGAAAGTACTTCTTAAAAAAAAATAGTGCAGTAGACAGTACAAATACTGTAAACGTTAAATGTATCCACTGTGAAATGTACTTAAGTAAAGTACAAATACCTTGAAAAATTATTGTAGTAATTTTACTTTTGTATTTGTTGATTTCCACCTCTGTTCATTTATTAATTGATACGACATCTGTGGCATTTTTTACCACTGTGAAACTAAAATCCCTAAAACACCCATGTATTCATGTTCTTAACCTAAATTAACCGCTTTTCCCCGTCCTCTATAACCTTGTGATTGCTTAATAATAGCAGAGGAAAATGCTATTAAGCCATATATCATAAGTATCTGGTGGGCTCCTCCCTTAAGCCAATTCAAATGCGTCCTGGCGAGGAGGTCTTGTTGCTTAACATCTCTGATTGTGATTCATGAAGTTGGAAAGTGTTATAGGGTTCCTCTCAGCATGTGCCACACTTTACAATCCTTCATGGGGAGCTATTTGTGTGTCTTTATGCGCACGACTATTGTGAGGAACCCAACTGTTATTCCTGAGGGTGACGGAGCTGAGCGTAGGGAAGGAGAGGTAGAGAACTGCCCTCCCGCAAACACACGCTAACATAACATTTACATACAGAAGAGGAAGCGCTATGCATTACTCTAAGTTTAGTCAAGTTAAAGGTGCACTACGTAGCTTTTTACTCCATGGAGACAAGAAGGTGAGAGATAAGACGCTACAGAGTGTACCTTTAAATATGTTAGAAAGGCAGTACAGAGTATTTTAGTCCTATTACTTTTCCCAGTTGGTCAGATTACACAGTTTATATCATTTTATTATAAGCCTGCTTCTGCTATACATGTACTTTTACTGATAATACTTCTCACTCCAACTCATTTCAATGAATACCGCTATAATTAACTACTAACGCAAATATTTTTCCTACTATTATGTGAAAAACTAGTTCTCTACTGCGCTCGGTAATGTATTATTTAATGATCACTTCTTTTCATAGCATCTGTAAATGTTGAATCTAGTATTTGGTGATGAATCTTTCCTGTGTAAATCTAAGGGGACAGTTGCCTTGTGGAGTGAGCTGCCCCATGTAGAGAGGCCGTCCATTCTCAGGCGATGTCCCTCTCAGCGGGGTGGACATGTTAGAAGGCCCTGGGGTGTCCCGCCTGATACTTTAGGACAGGGAGGACAGTGGACCCCATGCGGATGCCGCTCTATAGAACAGAAAAGACACACTGCATGTGGAGACAGAGAATGTGAAAGTGTGAGGGGCCGACAAGACCTTTAGCGCCACAATGCACCATCCAGCAACAGTTATTTACAGGATTTTAGATTTTTTCATTTCATATTTTTATTTTGCTGACTGAGTAAGATTAACAGGGAACATTCTTGTTTTTTTAAAACTGTTTATCTGCAAATATTTTGATTTAAATGGTTAAGTACTCTTCATCACTCCAGAACCCATGGATAAGTCACTGGGTGGAAGATGTTTTGTTGGTACTGAAAGCATAAGAAAAATACCCTAAGATTATCACAAATACATATTACAGTTGTCAAGTAATTGAGAAATTGTATATCAACAGAATTGGGATGAATATGTTGAATATTTCCACTAGAAATCATTGAAAGTATTTATTTTTACACATTTTCATGCACATGGGATTGGTCTGCTCGTCCTGATGCTGAGTGCACCTTGCTCCAGTGTGGGAGGAGCTGCCTGCAGTGCTGTCCTCAGGGGGGATTTCTAACATATGGACAGTGTAGTGTAGCACATGCAGCCCCGTGAAGCCCCATGAAGCCCCATGAAGCCCCATGAAGCCCCATGAAGCCCCATGAAGCCCCGTGAAGCCGTGAAGCCCCATGAAGCCCCGTGAAGCCGTGAAGCCCCATGCACAGATGAGGTGACTGCTCTGCCTCTGTTGGTTCAGATAATCCTGACTAAGCTCTCCATTTATGCACACACTGAGGAGCAGCATTCACAGATTGCACACATTCACTGAGAGCTAGCATCACAAATAGACATGGTTTACATTAGCGTTGGTATTCTTCATCAGACGTAGAAAACATTCATGATTTTTGAATGCCACTGAGAAAAAAGGGACAGAAATCAGAGCTAAACATTAAGTTTGATGTTCTCAAATAATGTGTGTAGGTCCAGACCAGACAAGTGCTAAATTATACTCATGAGACCAGTTATGCCTACCACACACTACTTTATACTGCCCACTTGAGCATGTTATTACTGTGTTATTTGTCTTTTCTATGTTCTTTTAGAATCAGCATTGGAATCAGAAAAAAGGTTTATTACCATTGTCAGTGAACAAAATCTCATAAACTAGGAACTTGCATTAGCGTTAAGGTGCAACATACAACAATGAATAATGACAATAATATAATAAAACAATCAAATAAGGCATGTATAAAATAAAAATAAATACTAATAAAATACTAATTTACTTGGTCTGAGTATATACACAAAATGTACAGAGCAGGTAAAGGCTACGGGGGCCTCGCAAATCCTGTGCGCTCTGGCGTAAATGGTGAGGTCATAGATGTGTCTCGTGTATTTCAGCGCATACGCCAATAAAAAATCCAAATACAGACTCTCTTGAGCCTCTATATCAATCCACAAGTACATCGGCACGCTCCTGTTGTTCACAGGACAATTAACCGTGACCAACCGCAGTTCATAATGGCCTGTGGGGTCAAAGGGGAGCCTGTCCTGGAGGGCCCTGGGGTGCTCCGATTGAATTCAAAACAACTGTCTAAGCACTTGATGAGATTAGATACATATCTCACAGCTTATTGCCTCCATTTGAAAGGACAAAAAACACCAAAGTCCAGAGGACTGTTGGATAAATAAGGTGGGGAAATTACACCAAAGAGGCAAAACATTATGACTGCCTTAAGTGAAGCAAAAAGTGCCTGTTCATCAAAGCAACTGTCTAAAATGATAGAAGCACGAGAAAAGTGTAAACCGGTGCAAAGGAGGACACTCTTTATTGTTCCCATTGTGAAATCTGTCCACTGCATTACATCCATCCTTCAGTGAAGCCTGAGTGATCTACGTGAGCCCATTTGGACAGAGGTTCTGTGCATGTTTTAGGTTAAAGGCTGTATATGGTCCAACCCAAAAGACCAGCAACTATTATTAACCCTTGAAAGATGTAAGCTTGCACAAACACTTTAACCCATTGACAACAAGTACTAATCATAGACGTATATCATTCCAAAGACTGTAACGCTCAAGACCATCCGCCTGAACTGTTTCCCTGAGTCATGACAGCTCTTTGACAGTGGAGCTGGGAGACAAAAGCCCCGGTCACTTATTCGCATTCTGCTGAAACATTCATGAAGCCTTATGACCCTCTTCCTCACCTAATGTTCCCTAACAGGCCTTTATGACTTGGCCCTAGCCTAGCGCCACCTCACTGCTCCTTTCCCGGCATCTAACTCTTTAACGTCCTGCGACCATGTGCCCTTTTAGCCCTTTCAGCGCTTCTCCTTCCCCTCGTCTAGTAAGTGACTTGACCAGACTAAAGATGGCTACAGCAGCACTTAGCATGATTACCAGGTCGCAGGTAGTGGTCAGTGGATGTCTCAGCGTTGAGCCGGTTGGGAGCTCCCCGGGCTTCACGTGTGGTCACTGACGGGGCTTTGTAATCCGACTCCTGGTCTCAGCATTGATCTGTTAAGATTGTCACTTTAAAGAAGAGCCGCCATTAGGGTGGACGCTTTGACAGTTGATATCAACATCGGTGGCTGTTGTGACAGGTTTGGAAATGACGAAGGGATTTAGTTCACTGGAGGGTTGTGCCATCTTCAGACAACTACACGTGACCAGGTTTGAGCATGAGGCACATTCACGTCTATGTTGGCAATTAATTCAGGTAAAAGTCTGAGATAAAGGTAAGGTAACTTTATTTGTACCCGAGGGTAGATTTGCTGCTCACACACACATGGACAACATTAATGACATTGACAGAAAACGGACAGTGACATAACAGGCTAGTGCTCCAGACATAGAGACATGGATAACAAGTATACAAACAGTTATTAGTGTCAGAATACAGCGGATAAAATACAGAGTAAAAGCCATCATAGATACAAAAAGGAATAAATAAATAAATAGGTTAAGAAGGCTGTGCAGATTTTGTTGAGTAGAAATCAATCAAATAACACATTTTCTTCAACCAAATAGCACAATTGACAATTTGACTGCTAGATTTTTAGGGGGGAATCTGCGGAATATGAGGCAGAAAATAATATAAATATAAACCCAAACACAAGATTTTGATTTGTGCAATGAAAGAAATAAGTTTAACGTTGATTCCTCAAATTACTGAATGGATCACTGCTTTACCAAATCACAGATGTTCAGCAACGATATGTGATGATGGGGCCTGACTTTTAACCTAGAAAAAGAACATATATGAGATGTGGTACTTAAATAAACTTCACACTTCTGTCACCATATTTGTGTCTCTTTATTGAGCAGAATGACCTTATCGTCGCTCTGTCTGTGTGTGTCCTGCTGCTGTTGGCCCTCTGGGACACGGAGCCTATAAGCACTATATGTTTTACTGCTACCACCGGGCTCCCCACTGTGTTTACATCTGTGCAGTGGACAAAAAGCCATATGCTAAGTGGACTAGCATTACGGCTCTGGTTACCGGGTGCACTGCCGGGGCCCCACACACACCAGACTCAGGCGCCTATAATGCGAGGGCCATCATTGATCTGTTTGTGTCTTTCTTAACAATTTCAAACACATGAGATGTATCTGAGGCCACACAATCTTCTGATGGTTATTGATTCATCCGCTAACACAAGGCTATTAATTAGAAGTGGTGATCAGGTCTGCGTTTCAATTTAGATGATCAAAAGTCTTACAGCTGTTAGAAGTGCACAAGTAAGAGTACTGTTACTTCAACATAATTACAAAGTAGAAGTACAAAATCATTTCTGGGGCAGTGAGGAACCTGAGCTGGGGTTTGTGAGATGATTCCAAGATATATATTTTTAACAATGACACTTTATTTGATCTAAATTGAAACAGTATGATTTGGTGAAATTAGGTACAATAATACAATAGACTATTAAAATAAATAATATAAAGGCAGATTACACAAAATGTTCCAGTTCAAATTATAACCAGCATCAATTTAATTTTGCTGTGGAGGTCGAGGGTCAGTTGCATAGTTATTTTGGGGTCTCAGAGGTTTGGGAAGTTCTAGAGTATGAAGAAAAAGGTTAAGTAAATGTTGTTGTGAGTAAGAGTAACATCTGATAAAATACTATTAGAATTCAATGTAATGTAATAATGTAGTGAAAATGATGAAATGTTCAATAATGCGTAAAATCATGTATTTTAAAAGACTAGACCACAAAAAGAAGAAAAACAAACTCATATCTGAAGGGCCAGTCCGTCACACACACACGCACGCATGCACGCACACACACACACACACACATACACACACACACACAAACACACACACACACACACACACACATACACACACACACAAACACACACACACACGCACGCACACACACACACACACACACACAAACACACACACACACACACACACACAACACACACACACACACATACACACACACAAACACACACACACACACACACACACACGCACACACACACACACACACAAACACACACACACACACACGCACACACACACACACACACACAAACACACACACGCACACACACACACACACAAACACGCACACACACACACACACGCACACACACAAACACACACACGCACACACACACACGCACACACACAAACACACACACGCACACACACACACACACACACACACGCTACAGCTGCCCCATAAAATATGAAACACAAATGTACAAATAATCACAGACTTGTCACTAACCAAAACTTTTGATACTGCTACACAGTCAATATATTACTCAAGTAGTTTATGTAGTTTTGTTTTATTGACTGGATTAGCATCAAATACAAGCGAATATGGTAAGATGCACTCCACCTCTCTTATAATGTCAATTTTTTTTTTAAGAGAACTCATCTCAAAGTGCACATCTCAGCAGCTCTATTATAATTCTTTCATGGAGAAGTGCTGACTGCAGCGTTCTCCCATGGATTAGTAAACTCAATATTTGTCTACATTTACAAACCCAGGTAATTTCAAGTTCCTCTCTACTTTATGCTGAACCATTTCCTCTCTTACGGTATGATATGTAATGCTTTATTTTGGTTACTGTTTGGAATAGGAAGCAAGGCAGATTAAAGGGTGGCTAGTAATAAGAGTTAACAGTACAGACCTTGCCCTTTTATCATATTTTACCTGAAAAATCACTGGCAATTGTCAAACATGTGGAGAGTTTCTTCATAATAATACTTCTACTTCTACTACTACTACTACTACTACTACTACTACTAATACTATTGCATTATTCTTTAGTGATTTTCCAGACACTCAAAGTCACTGTGCAATTTAATTCATTTCTGGTGGTAAGCTTTTGTTGTAGCCGCAGCTGCCCAGGTGCAGACTGACAGAGGCAAGGCAGCCAATCTGAGCCATTGCCACCTTGGAACACCACTCACACACCACATTCATACGAGGCCCGGTGGCTGCAGTGGCTGGACCATGTTTGAACTGAAGTGATGACTGGTGGTCCCGGTGGTCCTGGTGGTCCCGGTGGTTCCGTGGTCCTGGTGGTCCTGGTGGTCCCGGTGGTCACGGTGGTCCCGGTGGTCACGGTGGTCCCGGTGGTCTCCCATTTGAGTTCTAACCAGGCCCAAAACGGCGTAGCTTCAAATTAAACCAGGCATTGACAAGGAGATATGCAATATATACTACATTCTGTTGTTTATGTTTAAGAATCAGCAATGTACACAGTATTTAAGACATTCAACTTGATTAAATGATATATTCCTATATCTATTTCTATATATCCTTTATTAGGATTAGCACGTCTTAAATCACTGATAAAGCTGATTATCACATGATGAGTAACAGAGTATTGCATGAAGGGGAAAAATAACAATCTACAGAACTTCATTTAAAATGGCAGGCTTGTCTCCAGCAGACAAGTGCAGTGCATTATGATATATGTACAGACATGTAAAAGCAGTTATTAAAGTTATATAATATATGGATACTTCATGACATCATTTTACAAGTGGTCTGTCTCACACATGTGCTGCTGAGGCTCAAGCTGCAAATCAATGTGTCTGAAGAAGGCTGCCGTTACATTAATGGTCTACATCAACTTAAGAAGCACTTCCCAGAAGACCTTGCAGCCCACATTCAAATACAACTGTAGGAAAAGAGAAGACAATAAGAATGGCCTGGTCCTTGTTGACTCGTGTTTAGTAAAGACAAACCAGTTGGGAACAAGTCATGAAGGAAAACAGGAAACATCTGATAGCACCACATGAAAACTGAGCAAAAGTTATTCATATGTAAAGACTTGTGGGTACATCATTGACCAGAGACATCAATACTGCTGTGTCCCCAATAGCATCAATAAAAGGATAGTACATGGAAGCTCCATCTATCATAATGTCTGTCAGGGATTAGACCGAGACGTCGCCTTAACACAATATCTGCTCTGCCTCACGCTGACCGCTTCCATTGCAGCCCAAATTAGCTCCAATGATGAGGCTTTTGTCTGCAAAGGTCCAGGTGGAGTGGAGGAGCGTCCCTCGGGAGCCGGGTTCAGATGGACACTTGTTCATGCAGAGGACCTCCTGTGTGCACACCAGCCCGCACACAGGGCCGGCTAATGCGTAAAGGCTGACCACTGTGCCATGAAACCCGGTGAGCTGAGTAATGTATTGTGAGGGACTTCAGAGTAACAACATAAGTCACCAGTATTCATTTGTTACGCTAACATTTGACAGCATTAAGGTGGCAGCTTGCTATGATTGACAGCTGCAATGCACGCTATTCCTCTGTGTTAACTTCATTACATTTGTGCACTTTGTCTCTTGTCGCTCATGTCCCTTTCAGCATAAAACTGCCCTTAGTCTCCCCTTGTTCTGATTGGTCAGCCGTCAAGGTCAGTGGTTGATTTATTGAATATCTGGACACCTTTGGTCTTCCTAAAATAGCAGAGGAGTTGACCTTTAGTTTATTTAGGCCAGATCAGGTGTCGCAAAACATCTCCAAGGTGTTTGTCACAGAGTAATATTGAATGTCACATAATAAATGAATAAAGATTAGACTCTGTTTATTCAAGACAGCTATATCCTCTCTTGATGCAATTAAAAATATGACATAAATAAGAGTCTGATTTGGTTCTTGGATCTTTCCTTGGACATTCTGCACTACATCTAATCTTCACTAAGACTTTTAACTGTCAGGTCTTGATATCTCCTGACATTCTTCTGAAACAAAATCAAAGTTCTGCTGAGACAGTTCAAATGAAGACGTTGCATTGACGCTTTACCACACTCCCTCTGCCTCTGTGATTGGCTACCCGTGCTGATCACATGACCCTATGCATCTTGGCTGATCTGTGCAGTTTCCCCTCTTACCCTTCTCTGTGTTCAGGCCCAGCGGCTTATTGATCCCAATGAGTAAGTTAATAAGCTTTAGGGTCATTTATCAGCAGGGTAGAGACTGGAACTGCACAGGGCAGGCTTAATCAAGTCATCAGCGGCCGTCAAGCATGAACACAGTAATTAAAGGAAGAGGGAAGGTGGGCAAGGCGAGAGAGAGAGGACCTTTAGGAGATAGGGAGCAGCCATTTATAAAGACTCACGTTTAGAGCCATCCGTCTTTTAATGCCATAAATACTGCGGACATTAATCTGGACTTGGTTAATCAGCGGCTGAAATACACTGGAGCAGGTGATCCAGACAGTGCCTCCATGGCAGTCCATCCATCCACACGGCACAACAACAAGCCTTCTTCTTCTTAATGGCACAAACAAAGCCAAGGAAATCACCAATACTCATCGTCGTAGACCCCACTATTTCAGCGGCGCGGCGGCAGGGAGATGATCTCATTTGGCGCAAAGACGAGATTTACTGCAGTCCTTTGAGGGATGGGAGAGAACTATAGTCATCAGTCGTGTCAACAAGCAGAGGAGAAAGGCCCGGGAAAGCTCTAATAAGGCAGATTTAGAGGGTGCTGTGGGCGGATAAATGGTGGACGTGGTGCAGAGAGGTCAGGGTCACATGTGGAGGCGTTCTGACATGACACTCGTTTGACTTCGGCATAATGTGGCAGCATAAAAGTGAATCTGCTGACCTCACACAAGCCCGACTTCAGTCATTAACACCAGGCGTCTTAAGACCTTGAATAAACATTTGATACATTTCTGAGCTACTGAAACTACATTTACTTAAGTTTTTATGTGTAAAAATAAACACAAAGATTACACTAGGGTTTGAGGTGGGTGATATTGCCAAAAATTTATATCTCAACCTTTTGTGTAGCTTTAAATGTATTTATAATTTACTGTATACTCGATATTAAAGTTTTTATATAACTTCAAAACAACATTCATGATATGATCTACATTTCAAAAGAGTGGAAGACGTTTTAGACATGGATAAGTTAAGATCTGGATGTTGCAATCAAACTTTGACTGTGTACCTAAAAGCACGCAAACTTTGACCCTGCTGATTGTTTTCTCGTGTCCCTGTCTGTTATGGGGCAGGTGCTTCGATTCCCTGGTGCCCCATTAGCCTTCACCCTGACCATTACACTGTCCCTTCTACTCGACACAGTCCTAATGAAGGCAGCTCCCACGCCCTGGCACTCACAGGACTGTAGAGTCTGAGAACGGCTGCTGCTGGACCTCAGGCCCGTGTGGACTGGACGTGTGGGTCTGTGGGGGTCACTTTGGGCTGTTGTGGTGGGGGATGTGACAGGTAGAGTTAGCGTCACAGCGGTCAGGGAGGCAGAAGAGCAACAGAGGCAACCACACGTACTTTATCCACTTTCTCACACTCTCACACAGCACTTGAAACGGCAATGCCTCTGTAATGCTCCAATCATAGGCCTTTATCAGGACAAAATGCAGTCCAGATTATAATAGTTTTATATACAGATATTAGAGCTGTGCAAGTAATTCATTTTTAATCAAGATTGAGATCATTTCTGGCTTGTCTTTTTAATTGAGAGGTCCACAGTTAATTATTTGTCAGTAATAGCATATTGTTTGGACAGAAATCGGACTTTGTTAGGGAAAGAAATATTGTATATAGTATTTTTTTTCATGTTAAATGTCAACTTTTGAAAGTTTGTATTCTTTTTAACGTTATTAAAACATTGAATCAAAAATATGAATTGTGTAGTAGGTTTTGTAAGATGGTGCATGACAAATAAAGACTAATCTAACCTACAATACTGATAATTAAACAGCCCTTTTATATTACTATTTTGAATTACTTTTGATATTATAGAATCTTAATATGTGTTTTCACAAGACTGTAAATGATAACGTATCAAAGTAATATGTCAGTAAGGAATGCACAACATTATTTCAACATTCAAACTACAAAATATAATATCTTTAACGCAAGAGTTTCAAAGTTCCAGTCCCCAAAACTCTCCTCAAAGTTAGTGTTATCGGTGCAGTGTGGCGGCATTAATTGGCTGTGCATCTCAATCTAAACAGTCCCAGTAATTACCCAGCAGTGGCCTGTACACTGATCCCCCTCTGGGAATCAAACCAGCAACCACAATCACGCCCTGCTTTACAACTCATAATTAGCACGGGGAGCACACATCTCCCGCCTGAGCCCGAAACATAACAGTGTGTGGCTGAGGGATGCTGCTAATCCTGACTGAACATACCTGGAACAGACACTCTCTCCCTCTGTGCCACTCAATTACAGCCCCTTGGATGTGCCGCGCTGTGATAGAGGGATCAGCTGATCGATGGTTTGTCCACAGGCGGATCATTAGTGCGTCCGCTGCAGAGCCAAAAACCTGTTGAAGAGTCCGGGCAAACAACAAGTCAATTAGTGTAACGTTTGGGCAAATGTGTACTCTGTGGGGAACTGTGTCAAAAAGGGATAAGGCGAGATTATGGCATGATTAGTAAGTTATTCTTAGCAAATATCAGGCGATGTTTCAGTGCTGGTTAATGAGACAGAAGAAACATATTGCTTTGAGTTTGTATGGAACGAAAAACTGTCTATAGTCTCCATAACTAACAAAATCTGGCCTTGGATCAACATAGAAAAAAAAAGGTCAAAATTGTCACTATGTTGTGTAATTTTACCCAAAATCCGTCAGCATTTAAAATACATAGCCATTTTAAACCAAAATATTGTGCAACTCAAAATAAGCATGAATTAGACAACTACATTTTATAAGGGACGTTAATTCACACAATTTGTTTTTAATCACGTATTTTCTATCTCTAGAAAGTCCAGCAGAACGACTCCTCTGCTCCTCAAAACCACACTGCAGCACCCTCTCATCTCCTACACCTTAAAGCCAATATTGATTACGAAATAATCATTGACGGAGCAATGAGTGGAGTGGATTCAATAAAAGCCTCAGCCTGGTGACGATTAGCTTTTTCCATCCACCAACCACCAACCAAGCAAATCAGTGGTGTCCCCAATTAATGGCTAACTAGAAAAGGAAATAAACGGCCAGTTGTTTCGTGGGCACAAAGGCCTGGGATGACAGCCACTGGGCTCTTTAGCAGGGCTGCAGCACACTCCTCCGCTCGCATTAAAGAGTCGTATAAAAGTAGTCCCATTGTGAGGCGTGCTCACTGGCCCACACCGGCGGCTAATTGTGTCCCAGGCTTTGAAACGCAGCACACTTCTGTTGTGTGGCAGGCGGGGCCCAGCTCAATGACACACAGACCTGAAGGAGGAGAGGTGGAGGAGCAGACAGGGAAGAGCCACAATGGCCGCTCCGGATTATGGCGTGGACAAAGACAGTGGAGCAGTAATTACAGTGCAAACACCTCAGTATTGTGAGGGCAGAAGGCATCAGCAGCTGTGTGTCCTGAACCAATGCTGTAACAGGAGTGTGCGGGGTCAAAGGGCAGAAATCAGAGTCTGGTTATGCTCCTCATCAATGATATATCAGTATACATTGATATGAAAATACAGTGTAAAACTGCTGCATGTCGGGCTTGGGACAATAAAAACCTTAGTGTTGTGAATGTTGTGATCAGGCTTATGGGTTGAATATCTGGTAATAGAAGTCTTCAAGTAATATAAAGTCAGAAAGTCACAAGCAATGTAAATTAAGTCATGTATATAGTATATTAAAAAAGATTATTTGCACTTTAATCTGCAATCTGTTGTAAAAATGTAAATATGTTAATGTTGTAATAGTACTGGCTCATATGTACATAACATGTCAAACTATTTCATAACTTCCCTGTTATGTTATTTATATCTAGTACTTGCTTCATTGCCCTGATGATGATAATAATGTAATATAATGGTGATGATAATAAAATAAATAAGTCAAATTGAATCTATTCTAATGAGGTTAAAGGAAATCTTAACCAGTGCGTTCCTTGTGATTTTAGTTCATATAAAAGTGGTCCGTAGGTGCAGCAGAGCCTGTCCCGGCCCAGTGCAGGCTCTCTCTCGCTCCCTGTGGGCCCGGCCTGACTATCACACGAGTCCCGTTTACAGTGTGGCCAGGAGGTCATTAGAGGGATGAGGGTGCTCTTGAGGGGATAAGTGCTGCACCTCTGGGTGGCAGCGGGCTTGGGTGCTGCCACAACAATGGTGAAGGGGATTTGGCTTTAGAAGCATGCAGAGCTGGGCCCGCCCTGTCACCACGCAGGAGAAGTGACAGTGGGATTAATGATGGTCAATGGGCTGATGCTCAGAACTACAGCAGCTGGACCCAGACACTAATCTGTGGTTTCAATGTCCTAATTATATAGGTATCAAGTATTTTAGTTTAGTTTGAATATTTCATGGTTATTTTTATATATATTCCTCATAGAATTGTTAAACAACACAACAACAAATCTTGGATGAAACGATGATGTCCTCTTAATAAGTGCATTTCATTGAGAAAAAAAAAATAGAAGATGTGAGACGGATGTAAAAAATAATGTATATACTGTACATGTATTATGCAATGTGTTATATTCATAGATAATTAGAGTAAAAGTAGATTACTTAAATTGATGTGGCCACTACAATACTCAGTTCAGTTTGACTCACATCTAAATGTCACAAAAGAAGGACACTTAACATTGTATAATCTTAGAAAAGTGTAGTCATTTGAAGACTATTTCCAAAAAAGCTTTGGCTTTCCTCTGAAAGTCATTCTTTATCTGATGATCAGATAATTCATAATAATTAAAACTATCTAGGACCCCTGGAAGTGGTTTAGGAAGGGCATCAGGTGTGAAATAATACAGATAGGAAAAGTTGAAAGGAGAGAGAAGCTTGTACCCAAATGTGCTTCCATTCTCCCTCTCCAGTCTTCAGACAGTGATTATAAGACAGTATCCTCCTGTTATCTGCCCCGCTGCCGCCCTAGGCCCTGAAAACGCACACATACTTCAATTAGCTTAAGCCTCCATAGCAATTATTCCTTTCACATGGAGGTAATTGCTGACCATGAATATGAAATGTTAGGCAGAGCCTCCTTTAACATAGAGCAGAGAGGGCTGTGTGGAAGCCTGCAGCTATGGGCCATTTCCATATGCGTTTGGAGTCCTGAAACAGGCCTCTGTTGGCTGTAAATACAGGACTGTCCTCTCAGGAAGGACATGGGATCAATGAGCTTTTCCAACTTGAGCACAACCTAAATAAACAACACAAAGAGAGCATTTCCCTAGAAAACATTAGTGTATTTAACTAATATTTCCCCATGTGGGACAATAAAGGAATATCTTATCTTATCTTATCTTATGTTGATGTCGTTTTCTATACTAAAGCATATTATAGACTCGCGGGACATGCATACATTGTGGCTCATGGTGGGATGGTATGCTGTATATATTTTGTAATTCAAAATCTTTGTTGATGAAAAATATAGTTGTTGCACTGACTATATTTCTATCATAGAAGATGGAAGTAGAAATAGTGGAACCAGTACCACAATTAGACAAAAAATAATCCACATCATGCACTTTATACATGCTTTAAGGCCCATAGTTATATGATGTATACTAGACTCTGTTTTTTAAGAAAAAACTAAATGTTTCGACACACAACACGTTTGAGAATGACCCTCGGATGAGCGTCGAAACGTTTAGTTTTTTCCTAAAAGACAGAGTCCAGATGATACAACTGAATCTTTTTCTACAATGGAACACTCCTGGACGAATGAGGTATTACACCAACATAATATATACTGTACTATAGTCTCTAGTCACTCAAATCTCTTACAGTACTTCAAGATCCTAAATGTATTCTCATTCATATTTAATTATGCGACCACCTTTTATTCTCTCATATGCAGAGTCTTGATATAGAATATAACAATTACACGCATTATAAACCAGTTAGTATCTCTGCCTCTCTTCTCAGCTGGAGGTCATTTCACCCTGAGTTTGACTTCACTAATGAAAGCTGTGCGGTCTGCGTCACACTTCCCCACTGGGGGTTCAGTTGTTCCTCTTTGGCATAACCACATATTTGGTTAATGTCTTCTTGACCTATTAGAAAGGCCACATTTACCCCTGCTTTTGTCATGGACGGCCTCTCTCTCTGGGTGTCCTGTCCTGCACCAGTGCTGGCCCATGTAGTGTTAAACCAATATTCTACAATGGGACAGGAGTAAGGGGGGTGTACTTTAGCATACGCATAGATGTCCTGCTGAGACACACACAGTAAAGGGGGGCTTTTTTTAAGGCCCATGCACTTTTTAACAAAATGACTACGCCGGGCTGCTGCTGTCCTCATTCACATGCATTACAGAACACCAGAGTTTTACTCTTTGTGAATGGCTAAACCAAAAAAAGGCAGTGGTGCTGAATATTTGCTTTAGAAACCTCAGAAAAGAGCAGAGGTGGTAGAGTAGCAACAGACTTAAATATTGTTATTATTGAGCCTCTGAGTTGCAACTAAGTGGTTCAGGGAAACCAAAATACAGAAAAACAAAGAGGAATAAAATAGACTTTTTAAAATGCTATGTCATACTATAAAGAACTATATTATAACAAAAAAATGAGAAACAATTTTAAATTTACAGGGTTTAACATAGAACAGTTAGTTTCCAAAATAATGCCAAAAATACACATTTCTGGTTTTGTTTTTAGAGCTTCACATAAACAATGAGTTGTAGTAACATATGAATGTTTGTAGATGAAATAAAAAAAGATCAATATTTCTGTAAATATTTCTCCATCAAAACTCAAAAATCTGGATTTTGCCATCATCAAATAGTCTCCTATTAAATAAACCAACAATGTAAAATACAATTGTACACATCTTTAAACTGGACTCAGATATCACTTACATGTATTTGAGAGGTTTTCATTTGCCAAAACCACCTTCATTTTTATTTTAGATTAAATCGTGAGGTTAGTTCCAATGTTTGCATTGGAACTAACCTCACGCATTATGTTTGCATTATGTTTCTACTTCACTTTTTCCTCCAGGTGCCTCCATTCCAGAATTTATAATGTATGTATAGTCTTTTAAAGGGTCTATAAACAACTTTTTCCAAAAGTAGTAGTGATGGTAGGAGCAGTAGTAGTAGTAAATTACAGCATTAATGTATGCCTTATTTTATATATATTTGCTATTCTTCTTCTTCATTGATGTATGTTGCATTTACTGCACAAGCAAGTTCCTAGTTTGTGAATCTTGTTCACTGATAATGACAATAAACCCTTTTCTGATTCTAATACAGGAACAGTTCCGTTATATGCAATATATATCCACATTCAGCAAATCTTTATTGTTCTTCGGTCAAACCAAAAGCATGTCTACTTGGAGAGGATTCCTGTCCTGCCTGAGAGTGTTGTAAACAGTAGCACTGAGGCTTATTGTCCACATAGAGCCCTGTTGTAAGAGAGAGTGCTGCTGTAAAGCCATTAGCTGATGAAATTCTCCAACTATAATACATGTGTGTTCTTTCACTGCTTCTTTTGCTGTTCAAAAACAACAGCAGTCACAGAGAGCAAACGGTCAACACAAACCCTCCCTGTAATCCACTTTGACAGAGTAAAAACATGTTCTCTATAAAGATGCAGCAAAGCACTGAGCCACCTGTGAGACCTGTAATGTTTTAGTTATGAGAATTTTTCTCTTGGTGGAGGCAGTAATACAAGAGGTGGTTCTGAAGTGTTTGGAATACACTTTTTGAGAAACCATGGAGAACTCTGCAAGGCCTGTTACAGTAAAGACATAAATACTACGCTCTATTTTCCTGTCATATTTTTTTTAAACTATGGCTCTTAAGATACTTCCTGTGTTCCTCCAACACTTCCAGTTACAGGTGCAGTTAAACAGGACTTCCCCGCACGCACAGCCCACGGTGTCGGCCGCTGTGGGGGAGGGACCTGCAGCTCCACCAACATGCGTCTGATACAGCTGCACATCCAGACACTGTTTCATTAGTGATTCCTGTAATCTGTCAATACAGGCGGGATGGTTAACAGGAAGAGTGTGGTGTGTGTGTGTGCGTGCGTGTGCGTGCGTGCGTGCGTGCGTGCGTGTGTGTGTGTGTGTGTGTGTGTGTGTGTGGCACCTCAAGGCCACAAGAAGCATCAGGCCACAGGGTGCAGGGTGATGATGATGAAGGTGCAGACGTCATGTGTCTTCAGAAGAGATACCACTCTCACCAGATCAGAGACAAGGATACAGCTGAGGATCATATAGGGTAATTTTTCACAATTTAATATCACACTTAATGTTGTAAAGGCATAACGACCACCTCATGTAGTAGTGTGACACGCTGGGCAATGTGGTGAGACAGACTTATTATTTTAGGCTTATTCAATAAATGATTCCTTCTTGATTTGAAGGATTTTGTGAGGACCTTTCCCCATAAAAAACTATAATATTTTGTTTTCTATGTAAATATCACTGTTTTATACCATCAATATAATAATCTAATTCGTCCAAAGTTGGTCCAAAAAGATTGAAAAGTCATCTGGAGATCAAAACATTTCAACTTTTGGCCGGAATAATTTGAGTTCAAGACCAGGCCACAGCATTGTGAGTTCAAGTCCAGCTCTAAACAATATGCTGCATGTCACTCCCCAGTCTCATTCCCATTTCACACTACACTGTCCTGTCGAATAAAGCCTAGAGGCCAGAAAACCAAGAAAATTACTTTCAGATGCAAGTCGGAATGTCTTGACCTCTAAAAGTGTTCTGCCTAAAAGTGTTCTGCCTAAATGGCAGAACAACCAAAAGAGCAACGGCAAACCAGATGTACAGGTTCTTATGGGGGAAACCGTACACTACTCACAAAAATCATATAACAAATCCTTTTCAGTTTTGTGCTGAAAAGAGGCTCTTTCTCAAACATCTGATGCACATTGATGAAGTGGACTATTGGTATTGGGCGCCATCTGTTGTTCGTTTCACAGTACTGCAGACTGGACCCTGACATATAATTCACTACATTGAGCACTAGAGGGCGTTATTACCCTTCTTTTCTATTTCCCTGTTCCTCTGTCACATGAGGTGAATTAAGTCTTTACATGATTAGTTCCTTGAAACCTCGGGTTATTTAAAAGGCTTAGCTGTAAATAAAAAGTGGTCCACTTCTCAAAGTCTGAGTTCCCTCTTGAACACGGCCCAAGAGCAGTGGGCCCTATTGGTATTCTAACAAGATTTGATATCTGACCTGCCTGAGCACAAAGCCGTTATTCATTTGGAGAACAGAGTGTATTGAACAGTTTATGAGAAATGCAGTTACAGCAATAATTGATGGCAGTGTTTATGGGAAGATCTCAGATAACAGTTCTGTGCTGCGGACCCTCTGCAAACAAAGTAGCTTTATTTCCTCTTTCACATGGGAGGGTTATGACATTTAGATATTGATCTGGAATAAGGCTTTGCAATTATGTGGACAATTTTAATCCTGATAGTTCTGGCGAGGATTGAGATTGATTTGATTTGTGCTATAATTTTAAAAAGTTGGATTCTGCTGAGAGTGCATTTATAAACTACTCCAGGAGCATAACATTAGAGAGAAGAATGAAATATAAACTTGTAAATAATCCCAGAATCCTATGAATTTCACAACATGTAGAGGTCTAAATTACAAGTTAGCTTGTTCTCTGCAGAGAACATTCTGTGATCTAAATAATTGCAGCCTTTGCGATTTGATAAATGTGGTAAAGGAAACAGCGATTTGGATTAAATTGCAATATATTGTGCTGCCCTAATTTGGAAAGATAATGTATGGACTTCTCAAATCCCTGAACCTATACTTTCTTGAATTTACATTTTGTTGCTTCTGAATTTCGCTTTTATTGCTTGAAGATTTACAGGTTACATTATAATACTGTGCATATACAAACATAAACAAAGCCTCAGTTATACTGATTAGATTAACACTGTACTGAGAGGTGAATGGATAAACTCACACACATTCCATTATAAACCATTTGGAAGGAGCTCTAATTCATGATTTAATCCCTCAAATAGGGCTGAAACAAGCACATCAATTTATCGCAACTAATTGATTAATGAAATAATTGTTAACTGATTGAATAATGGAATAATCTTATAACTGGACTATAAACAGAAGAAGTTTCATGACTCTGACAGGTCAGGAATTACATCAAAATGACACAAGAAATGTCTAAACGTCGGGATGTCCTCAAACAATTAATCTTCAGTTGAGTAAATTCACTGGCCAATATATTTCCTAGACACATTTTATGAATTCGAGTCCCACCTTCAACCCCGACGTCATCTCCCCAAAGCGTTGATCTCTTCATGTATTCTATTTATGTCAGTTTGCGCTATCGATCGGGCACTTGCATGTTGTTAGGAGAGCTGGAGGTGACACAAGGAGCCCTGCAGTGACAAAACCCTTCGACCCTTTGACCCTTTGACCCTTTGACCCTTTGACCATTGTTACTTTCCACCTCACGCCACAAACCGCTGGACTGCATTAGGACAGAGGCCGCTGTATCCCAGAGATAGAGTGTCTGTAACACTAGAAGCTGCTGTGAAAATACCTTTGCACAGTTCATGTTACAGCGAAACGGTGACATTCAGGAAAACTTAGACAAACAGAAAGACTTTGAATAAACGGAGAAAGCTCGGGATTGATCAGGCAATTTGTCCTGGAGATGAATGAATAATCTTGGAGAAAAGTCGTCCATCCACATGACAGGGCCGAACAGTCAAAGAGATACATCTTATTCAATAGAGCTACAGATAGTTTACTAATAGGATGTAATCTGCAGGGGAAATCACACTGATGGCACCATTCTTTACATGTAGTATTACAGTAAATCCTGTCCCCCTCAAATACAATTTTAACACATAAATAAAAGGTTTGTCAGGGCAGGTTTGAGTTGAGATTAGCAGACGTATTAGAGTACATTTCATTTACATTGTTTTTTTGGACGCTGCCTTCAGATTCCACCACATTTGATTTGGTGGGTTACAAGCTTATTTTCCTAAATCCTGAACTCACACTTATTTAAGTCAGTTCCAGTCATTGAATGTGCTCGATACTCAATACAGAGAGATTTAAGGCTTTAATTTAATGCTGCTTGTGTCTCAGCACCAGTTTGACATGGCCAATAGTATTGTCTAATAGTAGAAGCCTAAATCAAATACACATCATTCTAAAACACAGGGGACGTTACTGGTCCCAGACAAATTCCACTGAACATGTGCAGAACAAACCGAGCTCTTTTCTACATCAGTATAAATAAGATCATTATTATTATTAAGCAGGTTTGTCCCACTCACACCAAATTTGGCTCCAAAGTCTACAGTTTACCTCAAGTCCTTCACCTACACGTGGCTGCTTCACTTCTCCAGTCACACCTGCCTGACCAGAGCACTGAACTGAGCACTGACCTGCGCAATGACCTGAGCACTGAGCAGAGCACTGACCTGAGCACTGAGCAGATCACTGACCTGAGCAATGACCTGAGCACTGACCAGAGCACTGACCTGAGCACTGAGCAGATCACTGACCTGAGCACTGAGCAGAGCAGTGACATGAGCACTGAGCAGATCACTGACCTGAGCACTGAGCAGAGCACTGACATGAGCACTGATCAGAGCACTGACCTGAGCACTGACCAGAGCACTGATCAGAGCACTGACCTGCGCAATGACCTGAGCACTGAGCAGAGCACTGACCTGAGCACTGAGCAGATCACTGACCTGAGCAATGACCTGAGCGCTGACCAGAGCACTGACCTGAGCACTGAGCAGATCACTGACCTGAGCACTGAGCAGAGCAGTGACATGAGCACTGAGCAGATCACTGACCTGAGCAGAGCACTGACATGAGCACTGATCAGAGCACTGACCTGAGCACTGACCAGAGCACTGATCAGAGCACTGACCTGCGCAATGACCTGAGCACTGAGCAGAGCACTGACCTGAGCACTGAGCAGATCACTGACCTGAGCAATGACCTGAGCGCTGACCAGAGCACTGACCTGAGCACTGAGCAGATCACTGACCTGAGCACTGAGCAGAGCAGTGACATGAGCACTGAGCAGATCACTGACCTGAGCACTGAGCAGAGCACTGGCATGAGCACTGATCAGAGCACTGACATGAGCACTGATCAGATCACTGACCTGAGCACTGAGCAGAGCACTGACATGAGCACTGATCAGAGCACTGACCTGAGCACTGACCAGAGCACTGATCAGAGCACTGACCTGAGCACTGACCAGAGCACTGAGCAGATCACTGACCTGAGCACTGAGCAGAGCACTGACCTGAGCACTGATCAGAGCACTGACTTGAGCACTGACCTAAGCACTGACCAGAGTACTGACCTGAGCCCTGACCAGAGCACTGACTAGAGTAATGAGTAATGACCAGAGCACTGACCTGTGCAATGACCAGAATACCGACTTGAGCATTGACCTAAGCACTGACCAGAGCACTGACCTGAGCAATGACCTGAGCACTGACCTGAGCACTGACCAGAGCACTGACCTGAGCACTGAATGAGTAATGACCAGAGCACTGACCCGCAGCTCCCTTGTCTGCTGGGTCAGATCAATGGTAGGTCCCAGCTGTCCCGATGACGTATGGCGTAACGTAGACCATATGGACCGTGCATTATGGTCAACGAGGTCCAAAAATATGAATGAAAAGGCCTAATTGTGCTTTAAACGTTTAATACATGGCAGATATGAATGTCTTTTACTGCAGATGTGAAGAAGGTCCCGCATAGAGAACTACAAATCCCAATGCGCGAGCGTGAAAAACAACGCACCGTGTGAGGCGTTTTGGTTTGCAGGATTTTCCTATTCTGTTTGTTCAATGTGCCTTTATTTCTATGACATTTGTCACGTCACATTGTCACAACCATAACCATAACATTAATCATTACAATATTTTTATTATTATTTTAATATTATTATTTATTTTAATATTGGGACAAAAGTTGAGTAAACATGAAAACATTTAACAAAAATATTACTATTTCTTCTTAACAAAAGTTTAACGTAAGAAACTGAAACTTAAACTAGACAACTTTTTTGCGCATGAAATAAATGCATGACCTAACGTTAAACTGAACTGAGCCTAAAGAGGTTTGGTGGTGTTTCCTGGCCGAGAAGGAGGGTCTAACCAGGGGTGTCCAAACTGTGGCCCGGGGGCCAACTGCGGCCCTCTGACCAATTTCTGTTGGCCCTCTGGCTCCCTGCTAAATTAGCTCAGATAACAAAAAGTGGAACTTTTTACTGTAAAATAAAAACAATTCAAACATCTCTATGTTATACCAACCTAATATTAACGTTCCAATTCTTATTAAAGGAGTCGAGGCTGACCGCGGGGACGTTGGACATTCGTCTCCTCAACAAGAGCGGGAGCTTCCTCTGGGTGTGCCCCGCCTGCTGCACCTCGGCGCTGGGAGCTACGCTCTGAAGTGCCGCTTAGTGCGCCAGTTAGGGACCGTCTCTAAAGTACGGTGTGTTTAAAAATGTGTTATCTTAAAAAATATCAAACATATTTATATATATTTTTAAAAAACAACAATACCGCTCAACATCCCGCACAAGCTCAGGCTCTTTCCCCCCCCAGCGAGGTGACATTCCATGTCCCCAGAGTTAGTCTCTGTGTCCGGAGATCTGGTTGTCGAGGCCCCTGCCGTCGACTGCCGCCCAGATCACTCTGCACCGGCCCCTTATGGATCCTCCTGCGGGTGGTGGGCCCATGGGAGGGCGGCCCCACGTCGCTCTTTCGGGCTGTGCCCAGCCGGACCCCGTGGGAAAAGACCTGGCCACCAGGCGCTCGTCGTCGAGCATCCACCCCAGGCCTGGCTCCAGGATGGGGCCCCGGTGACGCCAATCCGGCGACGTAACTGGCCTTATTGTTTTGTGCTTCATAATAGGCTTCTGAACTGCTCTTTGTCTGACCCGTCACATAAGACCTGTTTGCTTTGGGAGACCCTACCAGGAGCTTGAAGCCCCCGACAACATAGCTCCTGGGATTATTCGCGCGCTCAAACCCCTCCACCACGTTAAGGTGTCGGTTCAAGGAGGGGTAGAGCCGGAGCTATAGATTTATTATTTATTTTTTCTTAAAAAAAAATAACCCTGAAGGCTCCAGAGGGTGTGTGTGCCTGAGCTGGGCCCCAGCATGAGGGGTCTGAGTCCAGCCTGAGTCCTGCTTTAGTCTGGTTGTGTGGGGGTGGGTGACTCCCAGTGTGGAGCTGGAGCCTCCAGAGGGTGTGTGTGTCAGTCTGACTGGCCCCCCCGCCCGCCCTCTTGCTTCTGGGGATGGGACCCTGCTCCCCCCACGCAGCAGGACGTGCGGTTTGAAGGGCGACGGCCGCGCTCAGCCTCTGCGCCAGTCCTTCAGCCTCTGCACGTTCCAAAGGCCTGTGCGGGGCCCAGACCCATAGGGCCCATCCCGCCACTTGGAACAACCCCCGGCACGGCCCCTGAGGCCCCCTGGCCCGGGCCGCCCCAATGCCGCGCCACCTGTGGGTACCCAACTCGCCTTACCTCTCTCCGGGGATGGGCGGTGGGTTCAATGTCTCCGGCCCACCCGCGGAGGGAAGGGAGCGCCCGTGGCACTTGGTTTGTCGAGCTACAAACTTGGAAACTCAAATTACTACAAACAACTTAGCGTTGACTTTTTAGGTTATCTGACTAAGAAGCTATTGTGAATAATCTTAGATTTTTAAAGAAAAAATATTCCTTAAAAATGTACAAAGGGTTAATTTGCAAAAGTGTGCGTGATACCTGGAGACCACTACTACAATAAACACTTAGCGTTTACTTTCTAGGTTAGCTGATTTAGGAGCTATTGAAAAGAATCCTTGTTTTTTGACGAAAAATATTTCTTAAAAATCTACAAAGGGTTACATTTTTTGCCCAAAAGGAATATGGCATCTAGGATTAGCAACTAGGATTCATGTTCAATGTTGTTGTTTGTTTTAAAAAATATATAAATAACATTTTTAAACAAACGGTACTTTAGAGACGGTCCCTAACTGGCGGACCAAGCGGCACTTCAGCGCCGAGCTCCTGCAGGCGGGGCACACCCAGAGGAAGCTCCAGCTCTAGTTGCGGAGGCGAATGTCCAACGTCCAACGTGAAACTAACTTCACCGCGGTTCGAGGCTGTTATGTCAAATGCTAAATTTCGAATGGTTTACCCCATTTTTGGGTCGTTTGTGGCTCTCTGCTGCTCCTATAAATGTCAAAATGCGGCCCTCGGTGATAAAAGTTTGGACACCCCTCGTCTAAGACAAGGACAGGGGAGCTTGGGGCATTTGGCTGAGGTCAGGGGACGATGGGACACAGCCAATTCCCTCTGAACATACAGAGGGACGCAACTACTGTTGTGATTTTGAGCGTTACATTGTAGAAAAAGATTCAGTTAGAGTCATCTGAACAAAACGTCATTGTAAATCGGGCGTTAACAAAAAATAATTGAATTGAATATGCTCGTGCTTGATACCGTCACATGTGCGGTCAGTAGCAGCGCAAGTTCACCCCCCACTTCTGCGTTTAAAGTCTGATCGATGTATTTTCCCACGGCCCTTGAACGCAGCAGCGGCAGCAGCAGCGTCAACGCATCAAACGGGTTCATTGAGCGAGCGTCCGCGGCGGAGACAACAACAGGCTACCTCCCCCAGTCCTGGTAAGACTCTCTCATCTCCCTTTATTACTCTAAACTGTCACTTTATACAAACCTGTCAGCCTTTTTGTCACGAAGCTTTTACACGCGATTGTTTCATCTCCACACGTTGTTACTCTTGCTGTCAAAGTCAGACACGTTTGTGAACGGCGTGCTCTTTTGTTCTCCTGTTGGACAAAAAGCTGGTTTATTTGCCTAAACCACAGCGACACTATGACACCCGTGTAATCTGATGTACTAGGCATGGAGTTATTATATATTATAGACTGTGACTTTATCATTTCATTTGATAGACGTTATGGTAATAATAAACATGGTTATTTAATATAACAGAAGTTAATATATGTCATTTGCCATTCGTAATATACATGTCTATATCTAAATAAACATGTTATAATTGTTAGTTAACTTAATGTCTTCTATGTTTTTGTATGTTTTTTTTTCTTATAGGATGCTGCAAAGCTTTAGGACAAAGGAATCAAAACACCTCCAGGCTGCTTTCCAACATAGAGCCATAACATAACATAATATAACATAACATAACATAACATAAGGCATTTAGGCTGTAACATGTTGAACTAGTGTCATGATTGAAAAATTAAATAAGTCGGAGAAACAAATTTGCCCCTGAGATAAGATTCTAGTGATGCTTAGGACTCCAGAGTTGAGGTTCCAGTGTCGAGCGGAGGCTGTGTTGAGCTGATGTTGTGCTGTTAGATCAGCTGTTGTCAGACATGACCAGAAGATGCACATAACCAAAGGGGTGGAGAGCGGTTTGATTGGCAGGGCACAGTTTCTGCTTCTGTGGCTACACTGTGTCCTCGCGTGGCATTGAGTTGTCCTCACAGTGAGGAAGAGCCGTCCCCAGCTGCACCATGGACCAGGAAGACACTGCAAGTGACCTGTCGGATTCTCTGGAGATTGGAGAGCTCGAGGACCAGTATGTGGACCCCGAGAACAGCTTCAAATCCAAAAGTTTGCCCATTCTAAATGGACCTTGTGAACAGGACAAAAAGGCAGAGGAGCCACGACTGGTGGTGACTCATGTGGACCAGAGCAGCCAGCTCCAGATCAAAACACCAGACTCTAGCCAAGCAGAGACTCCCTCCTCCAGGACAGACTTCTCCCCATCCGCCTCCAGCATGGTGGGCCTCAGCAGCTCTCTGCCCGTGGAGGGACACAGAGGTTCGGGGGGTAAAAAACTGGGCTTCTCTCTCACCAACCTGATCCGAATCCCAGCCAGGAAGTATGTGCGGGTCATTCTCAGAGACTCCCGCTGCTTCCTGTTCTGCATGTGCTATCTAACCTTCATCCAGTCGCTCATGGTGTCGGGCTACCTCAGCAGTGTCATCACCACCATCGAGAAGCGCTACAGCCTGCGCAGCTCCGAGTCCGGCCTGCTGGTCAGCTGCTTCGACATCGGCAGCCTGGTGGTGGTTGTCTTCATCTCCTATTTTGGGGGCAGAGGGCAGCGTCCACGCTGGTTAGCTGTGGGTGGTATGGTCATTGCCATAGGGGCAGCGCTGTTCTCCCTGCCACACTTCATCTCCCCTCCATACCAGATCCAGGAGATAAACTCGTCTGCGGGCCACGAGGGCCTGTGTTTGACCGGGAACGGCAGCGTAAGAGACCCGCTGGACGTGTCCTCTTGTCCTCGCGATCAGGAGGGCAACGAGCACAACCTGTACGTGACCCTGTTCATCTGCGCACAGATTCTAGTGGGCATGGGGTCAACGCCCATCTACACGCTGGGGCCCACGTACCTGGACGACAACGTGAAGAAGGAGAACGCATCCCTCTACCTGGGTAAGATAATCTAAGTGATAGCACTAGGCATTGAGCCAGAGAGGAAATCACTTACACTGTGTAGTCCTTTTTATTGCCTTGGCTGTGAGTGACATTTACAAAATGGTTTGAATTAGGTTAGAGCACAAAAGCAATCATGTGGTGACAAAACAAATTCATATGCGCAGATTTTTGTGCTGAACCTTTAACCACGAATCAATCACTAAATGAATTGAACCTTGATAAGATGTTTTTCCCTTTTCTCTTTATTGTTTCACACATATGGTGTTATGTAAAACTGTGATCTGCACTTCATTTTCACGAGGATTAGGACTGGGATGGGCTGGATTATGTTATGTTTTTCTGATGACTGACTGATGTTTAAAAAAAAAAAATAGGACATTATAGATTATGATGTCATCCATACTCTGCATACACCACCTTTTAAATAATCCACTGCTACATGTGAACAGTGTAGGAGACATGTGCGCCGGTGTACGCATGTGAGCACCTAAAACCTTCAGCGGTGAAGAACACAATCATCCCACTGCGTTCTGCCCCTTCTGATATAATCTCAGCGGCACGCAACCTCTGCTCTGCACCGAGGTAAATACAGGGACTGTGATGTCAAGCCAGGGAAGAGTCACCTGAGAGCGAACAGCATGGATGGAGCAGAACTAGGTTGGAGATGATTAATGTTCTAGTACTACTGCAGAAGTATACGTGCAGGAGACTACCTTGTGTAGAAGAAATACCTCCAACAACTCATATAGAACAGTAAGACCAAGTGCAGACTGTTTTCTGATTTAGCTTATGCTGCAGCTTCAATGTTGTTAAGCGTTATTGGCCAGACACGCTGTGCATAACCCGCCATTGCCACCATAACTCAGCGAGGTGACTGTAATTGAAGGAATGGTCCTTGGACTTTGATGTGGGGGTTACTGGGGCATGGGGCAGCCTCAATCTGCTCCAGTCCCTCATGAACTCAGGCTGTCCCACTGACCTGTATTTGGCCCTGCAATATTACAGTATGTTCATTATTGATGTGGTGTCATTAAGCGTTACATCAACTATGTACGATGCAGTCTCAGGAAATCGGGACGCAATGCAACGTTTGAATGATAATTAAGATGTTTTTGAAATGAAACTAAGACATAAATAACTTTAATTTAGAGAAGAAGAATATTGCTATTTTGCAACACATCTCAAAGTAGAAAAGAAGAAGCAAAAAACATGTACAATTCCCCCCTAAAAATCCTACAAAACAACTACAACTACAAAACAGGATGGCCCCAGGTCACCATATATAGATTATAAACTAATATTTTGATAGGTACAATTGTTTGAGAAACACTGGCATGTGCCACAGTCTTTAACACATTTTAAACTAGGAATAATATTATAAGAGTTTTTCTATTCAGAGTGTTTTTTTTTGTTTAAAGCTTCCTATAAGTTATCTGTTCTTCTACTTCTATACCTACTTGAGTTGCAACACCAAAATTTTCCCATTGTGTGGACAAATAAAGGCTTATCTCATCTTATGTGCTCAGTGCACTATTTTAGCTTGAGAATGAGCCATTATTCAGATGGTGCATTATGTTTTTTGTCACACTGAGCCCATGATTTGACTCAGGGTCATCAGATGGCCAAGTGTCATGTCAAGTGTCATGTCAGGTTGCTCAGACATTGAAAAGTGGCCCATTATTATCCCGTTACTGACAGGCGCCAGTCACCACCGCCGCGCTGCTCAGGCTATAGACCTATTTGCTATTGAACGCTCTCCCCGGCTGCTCGGCTGCCCTCAAGACCCTGTATTGATCCGTTTACTGCATCGCAGGGAGCCGCTGCTGCAAAGTGTGGAGCTGTGGACGGAGACACAATAACCAGACTCAGTACAAAAAACAGGCACAATAAGTCATGAGTCAAGAAGGTTAGGGACAGATGAAGAACATGGCACTGTGACCGTGTCTGTTTTCAGGAACAGTGTGTCCCTCCATTTGACAAAACAGACGTGCTCTTACATTCAACAATAGCACTTTTACAGGCAATCTTGTTCCATTTGCATTTGAGATACGAATATCTCAAATTATACAGGTGTTTTGACTAGATCTGCTTGACATTCTGCTCAGTGTTTGCAGTGCATTTGGCTTATAATTTAGCTAATAATTTAAAGGTAAAAACCCAAAGTAATGATATTTAAACGTTCTTATTTCTGTGGAAAACTGCCCTTGACACATTCATGAAACCAGTCAGGCACATCCAATTTGGAATGTTGCAAATATAGGCCACATACATTTACAAGTCTTCCCCCTTTTTTCTACCTTGGGGGTGCCTTTTCTACTCCCCGTCCCATTAATAAATCTCAATTTGCAGTGGCCCAAAAAGAGAGGAGCTGCAGGAGTTGTAGGACATTGCGGTGTCCACTCAGGGGTGCTTTGGGTGCCCTTGGAGCCAGATTGTGTGTCTGTGCGTTACCGTGTGTAGAATTTTGTGTCGGGATGTTATCTTTGTATGTGCGCATTCCCTTTTTGAGCCCGTAGTTCCCCGCACTGGCCCCATGTCACTAGAGTAAAGTGTTGGCGCAGCCTCTACCGCTTTCAAATACTTTACTTGCTTGAATAGAAAGTACATAAAGCAGTCGGGAAAAACACAAAAAGTGGTACAAATAGTCTCCTTCTGTACCCACTTCCCCGTCTTCCTCACGTCCCTGGCCTCTCCGCTGCTGTGACAGATTTACAACAGCAGCTTTCTGAACGTTACTATGGTGAAACCGCTCTCCATTTTGTGCGATTGTGGCTGGTTGTTAAGCCTCAAGGTTTGTGAACAGTGTGATCCAGCCCACGGTTATGAATGTCGGAGTGTGTCGCGCTTTGAGTGGCGTTTGATTAACAAGTGTAGAATGACAGCTGCTGGCTTCTTGACGTGTGGCGGTTGTGTACTTCCTCCTGTATTTTAATTGTTGGTTAATTGTTGGTTGCTTTGTTTATTTGTTGGCAAGATGTGTCTGACCATTTACTGCCTGGATACAGCATTTTGAGAGAGTAAAAACTATGAAAAAGAACACATTGTACTGTTTGTGTTGATAGAAATATGCACTTTCTGAAGGCAACAAACAGTCAATGAACCACTGTTTTATACAAATCAATTTATACAATCACCACATCATCATGGGTTTTTGTCAATGGACAGATACAGTACGTGAGCTTGTAAAGGCTGTTTCATGAGCTGTTACTACACAGACTGCATAAGACCTGGCGTCAGCATGAAGCTTCTACCCTTGTTCCGTTTGATCGCCCACGCTACACACGCCTCACCCGTTTACATGAGGATAAGGTTAATTGATTTGTCCTGACACACTCTCTCGTTCTTCCCTCTCTGTGCATTTACTGGTCTTTACTGTAGTAACATACCGGCTCTTGCATTATTAATCGTTCATTCGCGAGACGCTCGTGTGTAAAATGTAAAATGTTCTGACTGCTGACGCCACGTTGCCTCTGCGTTGACACAGCGGCCTTGCAGAGGAGACTGTTTATTTACTGAGTCGGTGGGAAGGGGTGGTGTCTGCAGAGTCGCTTAGGCGCGCTCCCCCTGGACGGATTTAGAAAGAACAGTTGCTCACTGTACCACTAGTGAAAGGGTAAAAAAAACAAAAGAAAAACTGCACGTGATAGTGATATACAGTAAGCTAAGTCTTGAGGGTCCAAAAAACTGCCAGAACAGCTCAAAGTACTAGAATATGGCACTGAGAGGCATTGTCCTACCTCACAGTGAACAGTATAGTGCTGCTCAGGGATTTTAATTGGTAAAAACTCACAATTGTACTGAATCCCTTTAAACTAAAACCATTTTCAGCTTTTTTTATTTGGCAAACTCAGTGTCTATCTCAAGCTTATGCATATTAAGCAAAGATCTTTCTATAAATCAGCAGCGGCATTGGAAAGCTGTGGGCACCTCTGTTGTTTGCCACCGCAAGTCTCTCTCATTAAACACTGTGTCCTGTTTTGCTCAGTGGCAGCCAAAGCAAATGCAGATTGCACACACGCACGGCTCCCCAGAGATGTCTTTTCTGCCCCCTCAGCCTGACAGATCACATTTCAGCAGGACGGTACGCTCCTGCTCCCTCACACACTGGCACACTTATAGAATCATATTATAGACTCTTCCCCTCCCACCAATCTGACCTTAAACCCAAACAGTGAGTCTCACCAATAGCAGGAAGATCAGACACACTGAAATGAACCAAATTACCAAATGTCTACAACTCAAGCCTGTTTGGTTCATATAAAACAATAAAAGTTGAGGCATTTTTTATACATAACAGTACTAAGAACTAAGTCCCTGAAATGCCCCAGTCCCTATTTAGTCAGGAATGACCCAGTCGCCCTTGCTCACGCTCACACAGCAGCAGTGGCTGACAGTCTGTGCGGACAATATTGTGCTGGGGGGAAAACTCTCATGCAAACTCTTGTCCAATTGAATTATACCAAATCTAGAATCAAAACCACTATTGAAAATCACATACTGTATTTTCCGCACTACAAGGCGCCTTTTAATTTTCTAAAAAAACGACAGTGCGCTTTATAATCCTCATATATGGATTAATTCTGGTTGTGCTACTGACCTAGAAGTGATTTTGTGTGGTACACGTTTTGTTTTGCTTATATATGCCTTATATATGAGAAATTATCAAAAATAGACCATTCATTGACAGTGCGCCTTATAATCCGGTGCGCCTTATAGTGCGGCAAATACGGTACTCTAAAACTAGTATTGAAACTATACTCATTTGAACTGAAAATAATTTAATTGAACAAAATGTGGCCCTTTCCTGAAGAGTTTTAAAATGATCTTGAGCTTTATCAGAACTAGTGTGAGACCACCTGGTAAGATGAAGAAAGAACTAATATTATGTATTCAAAAGTAGAGTCTATTGTCAAAAAGAGCAGTTTTTCACGTTGTATCGAAGCCTTTTTCTCTGTATCAAAATAGTTATAGTATAGTATATAGTAAATTGAAATTTTAGACACTTTTAAACACTTTTTGATACTGATTTGAGCAGGTGTCGATAATGCAAGTTGGACAATTCCTGAATGGTTTTAGAACGGTCGTCTATATCAGAACTAGTGTAAGATCACATGGTAATATTAAAGGAAGTACTATTATTTGTGCTGAAAATGACTAAATGATGATGATTATGGTATCGAGTGTCAAGCCTTTTCCTTCTAGTTCCATGACAACACTCTGGTCTGGAGCAAACTAGCCCAAGCTCCGTTCAGAAGAGGTTCTTTTGAGCCACTAAACAAACTTATATATTTTAATTTGTAGTAAAGGAAACTGGCTGGTTTTCACAGTTAATTTGACTCGCATAATTGTGTTTTACAGTGTTATGAATTCATTTGGCTTTACGCCGCCGCTGTCCCTCCGCCGGGCTCTTAAATCATTCAGTATAGCATAAATGTATAAAGTATGAAAGCGTGGGAGTCAATTTTCCCTTCAAATGCAGCAGCTCTAACTGTAACACGCATGCAGCAGGAGTCATTGCTTAACCTTGTTTGCCAATGACTAGTGGTTATTTTTCAGTGTTGTGGCTTTGCTTGTTTTGACAATGTGGGAAGGTTCCTGGGGAAATGCCACAAGAGCCTTCTGTGAAAGCAGGAACACTTTGTCTTTTTAACTGTATGTGGGAAATAATGACATTTTCCCTTTGTTCTTCAGAGCACTTTGGTCCACTAAACCCACCTTGATCCCTGGCTCTTTGTAGCTCTGGCCTAAAGTGAAATAAAGTCTGAAAATAGATGTGAGGCAGGTTTATTGGCCCTGATTTAGGGATTGGGTTCTCAACTATTCAGCGCTTAACATTTTAGATTGTAGATAAGCAGTGTTGAGCCGGGGACAGCCTCTGACATCGGATACAATACACATTTTTATAGCAAGCGACCAATCACAGTGCATAATTTGCTCAGATGACATTACATTAAAATCCTGTGGTTCTTCTCTTCGTATTTATTTATATTTCAAACGTTACACGGGTGAAAGACGGAGTGAAGCGTGAGGAGAGTCAGCACTGACACTGCTGATGCATGCAGCAGGCGAAACCCAGAGATTTCTTTGGTGATTTATCGCTACCATTATAAAACAAGGGTCTTTGGTTCTTCTTCTTTGGTTGTTCTTGCTCTCAGCTGCCCACTGTCTCTGTGTGTCATCTTCAATTAGGCTAATCAGAGTTGGAGACAAACACGGCGTCCGTTTGCCAGTCTTATCCAGTCAGGAAATGAGAGTTTGTCAATAATGGTCAGACATTTATCCGGACTTATGAGAAGGACCCGCCCTTAGCGTGGTACTGTACGTCCTGTCATTGGATTCCAGCACAGGCAGGTACAGCGCGCTCATATTATTCAGACTGTGTTTCTGTGATGCTCGGTGTTTCACCCACACAACCCTCCAAGTCACTCTTTGTGATGAAATATTCTCAAGGTTTTTTTCCAATGATGCTTGGTTGGTTGGTTGATGAATAAATGTCCATGCCGTCTCAGTGTTCGGCTGGTTATTGTTCTCCGTGACCTTTGCACTTCAGGTTTGAGACCGAGGGAGGAAGGGCCTCTTGGGAACAGCTTTAGACGCATTTGCATAAAACCAATCTACCATCTACATTAATGTTTCTTATTTATGCCGGCTTTTACAGGGTTTAATCACTTATATGCTGTTTTTCAATTATAGCTCTTCTTAAGCAATGTTGTCGAAGCTTTTCTTAAAAACAGTTCCTCAAGCTCTGTTACTGGGCAGACAAATTAGGCCATCTGATTGGTCGGATCGGTCTATTCTGTTTTCAAGGCTATGGATGGATGATTTGTAATTCCTCACTTGATCATTTTTCTACCTTTTTAATTTATCTTGGTTAGTAGAGGTTGGCAATTTAATCGGAATTTAGATAATATCGTGAATGTTGTTTTGAGGATATGCAAATAGTCATTGTAAAAAATGCTTCAAAAAGAGATGATTACATATGACATAAGGTCATATCTCTGCACTTTTGTGATTCATTTTACAGACATTTCAAATGTGTCTAATAAATAAACCTGAACTAATACGTTCAGAGACATGTTTGAACACATTTCTGTTTGACATAATATTGTCCGACTGTTGTTAACAGGATACTCAAAACTATATTGAGATATTCTTTCTTGTCAATATTGCCCATGGTTAGACCTTGATCTTAGACTTTAATGTCACTTGATTACATCACGTTGCAGCAAAAGGCCAGTGCTGAAAAAGGCCACAGTAAGTTTTTGACCACAGCTTTGTTTTTTTTCCTTTCCTGACCTTTTCCCCAACACCAAATTGCCTCCAGTAAAGCAAAGAGTACAATTGAAAGGAGCTTAAGGCTTTTTCTATTGCTGCATGGTAATACACTGTGTCCTGTTTACATATACTTAGTTAAAACTGGCATGTGCCCCCTCCTGACCTTCAGCTGTTGCCCCACTGTGCTGGCGACTCATAGCAAACCCATCTGTGTGGAGCATCCTGCAGGGACAGCAGTCCAGAAAGGGGGATGAGTCTGACCTCCGCCTGTGGGGCCGCTAATGCACGCATGCTAACACATATGGACACATGCTAACACGTACATGGGATTCGTACATATATTCCCTGGTACCTATGTTCGCCCTTTTCTATGAACGGGGGTACCTCATATTTAAAAGGATCCAAGTATTCATCGGTGCATTTATCTTAAACCAATTGTGAAATTGGTTTAAGGGTTTTGTGGCTCAATGGAAAGATAATTTACTTCTTTAAACCTCAAGCTCTCAATATGTTGTTCACTGTCACAATTTCCTTTGTTTCTCTTTTCCTTTTTGTGGGGCCTATCTGCCGGCGTAGACCAGAGAGGCTGAATGCTGTGAGCCACGGTGCACCTGCAGTGGGGGTGGTGAGGTCTACAGAAGCTCGGGGGGTTGTCATGTGGAGCGTAGGGCTAAGTGTGTGTTGAAGGCTTTGTTTTCCTCTTGAGCGTGCGGCGCTATTTGAACATCTGTTTGTGTTGTAGACACTGCAGAGGATTGTACCCCACCAGTGACAGGCCAAGCCCTGTGCTACTGTCTCTGTGTGGGAGGCTCCTTTGCTGCAGTCAGCCAATCCTTCTTTTACCTGAAACCCACTGTAAACAAAGCAAAGGAACACTATATGCTTAATAAACATCGCATAATCTTAGCCAATCATGTAATTGGTCAGGGCTTATCGCAGTGATACAGCACAATCCAATATGGCCTTTGTTGTCACAGGCTTTCAATAGATGCACTATTACAGAACAAGCAGTCGTTTGTCTTATCACATATTAGATGAAAACACACATTCATCTATAAGTAACAACTTGTGTTAAACAATAAAATGTTATTTTCATGAGTGAGATATGATGGATAAATCTTACAGGCTTCAGCATAATTGGACAGGAAACCTTCAACAGTCAAATAAGAAGAATAAAAGTGGAACAAATAGAACAGGAAAACCCCAAATAAGCCACATAACCAACCAGACCTTGGAAAATGTCAGGGTTATGATCTGCACTGAAAAGAACAGCTGGATAAGAGAGGCCGTCTAGATAAAAAAATTAACACTATTGCACAAAATGTATGCCTTATAAAAAGAACACAAGTCACGTGCCAGCTTTAAGTAAAATCACATTTCCACCCGTAGTGCTTGGACAGGTCACATGGAGGAGAATTTAGCATTCCTCTCCCTTTCTCACTAGAATAATCACCGTTTCTTAACTTGTTTGATGGCGTGCGTACCCTTACTACAAACCACAGCACGTGTCAGCGAGCTCACAAAACCATTTCCAAGTGTACTCGTTTCTGCAGTGAATTGGGGCCGCTCGCTGCCTGCCTTTCACAGATTCTTGGCATGGCCCCTGCACCATATTGCTGTCCAATTCCAGTCAATAGGAGATGCTGAAAAGCTGCAGGTGTTCCCATCTTGTCCTAAATGCCACACTCCCTATTGAGGGAGGCAGCTTTATAACGTCCATGTACATTCACAAAGATTCTCATTCATTGCCACTATCAGCTGCCACACGCTAAAATGCTGCAGCTTAAGCTAATCAAAGACTAACAAAGCAGTTGGAAGCTTGTTGTTCTTGATACTTAAAATGCATATGACGGATTGGAAAACGGATTTCACTAAAACGTAGTCAACATTAGTGAAGTATTTACTAAAGCCTTTTCCTAGTTTTCCCTCATTAGTCATTTTACTTCCTGGTTGGACATGAGCTGCAGATGTGGTTATTCCGTAACTGTTACCTAGCAACCATTCCGTAAACCAGGGCCAAAGCTTGTCTAAATTGCGAAATAGTTATTTTTTCCCCCCCAAAAAATGTAAATGACATGAAATTAGATTCATGGTTAAACGGTCAGAAAAATGTGTTTCTTGTTCTATTTCTTCTTATTCCACAAAATAATAATGCTTTGTTTATTTAAATATTTGATACTAAACTAGTTCTAATAAAGCTCAAGTCTTTTTGTTGTTTTAGTGTCGATACATGCTCAAATCAGTATTAATGTTTTAGTATTGCCTAGTATCAGATTTTATATTTTTTAGACTTTTGACAACATTAACAGACTGAGGGATTCCTTTTTAAAACTTTTTAACTTTTTGTTTTCTACTTTTTTAACAACTGTGCCATGACTGTAAAATATGATAACTATTTACCACAGGTCCTATTCCACCAAATATTTATAAAGAAGCTATGAAGTTCTTGCAATAGCTAAACACTAAAACTGTCCATGCTTTCTCTATAGAATAACACTTATCATTGCACAGGCTGGGGACTTTTATTCTGAAAAGTATAAACTCCACCTTCAGTGCTTGATTTGAGTCCAGAATCTCTGCACAGGGAATGGTTAGGTAAGGAATAACAGGGCAAATTACTTTGAATTAATGGCATAAGTTGCAAATGTTGAAAGAGAATAACACATTTTCTAATTGCTATTCAGTCATTGAGGAGAGTGGTTTAACCTGCCCATATATACTGTAATATACTGTGTATTTCTCTCCCATTGGGGGTATTTGCTCAGCATCAGAGCTTTTATTCTGAAATGTCTGAACCCAGTTACCTCCGATGATTAATTTGACTCAAGAATAGCTGTGGGGAGTTGGTTAGAAATTGAATGCCTGTTTGAAACGTCGAGCGAGATCTCGCACATTACTGTTGACTGGCATTCACTTAGAGGAACGGTAAGTAGAATGAATTAGGGTCAAATGATTTCTTTCAGCCTTCAATATAATGAGTCTTTCATTGCTTTGGAAAGTCTCGACCAGTGAACTCGCAACGATCAATAGCTGTGTTCTATCAAATGGTTAGATGCAAAATCTGAAAAATGCATGACAAACACAGAATAACCTGAAGAATTATTAACACATTGCTTTGACTGAAGAGAGCAGCGTGCCTTTCATTTGCCTGTCACGGTGAGGAGTGAACCTGAAGAGAAAAGGAAGAAGGATTTCCTACTGTCTTATAAATAATGCCACGTAGCATCCCACACCCGCCTTGACTGACACCGAGGAGAAATTGCTTTGCGCGGCGCCTTCATTCACAAGAGTCGCCCCCCTCAGTGATGAAGGCAGGTAAGCCCACGCCTTCCGGTATTTTTAATGTGAACAACCTTCACGACTCTGTGGGACTCCATATTCCCCACACTCTGACTTTAAACCTTTGTGAAGTCGACAGTGATGGATTAGGGGCCCCAGTCACATGTTCGAACAGATGAACAAGCTGCTGACTGACCTTGCATGCATCACTGCCCCGGGCTTATGCCTCCGTCGCCAACTTACACTTCATTTTTTATGACTTGGCCTTTTTGGATGTATTTCCCTTGCAACGCTCGCCTCCTTCTGCCTCCCTCCGCCTCCCTCCGCCTCGATCGAATACGTTCTTGTCCACTTCAGCAGAAGATATGTGGGATTTTCACCGTCAGCTCTCGACCCCGAAGTATTGGGGCCTGCGTCAAAATCAGCAGAAAATGGTCATGCGTAGGGGGAGGATCGGTGACCCCGTGCAGAAAGTTGCACGTGAAGTAGAAGCGAGCGGGAATCCCAGAGGAAACACCTCAGTAATAAAAAGTGCTGGGTTTGACATAAGTAGATGGTGCACTACATCTCCTTCAGAAGACTGTTGTGTGGAAGACGTTGTGGACAGAATTCTACCATCATAAGCTCTTACTCACTTTCAGGGCACATGTTTGCTAATTCATTCTCTCAATTAATTCTTTCTTTTATAGTTCTGGATGAGATTGTATCTGATTTTGGTCAGGTTCTGGATTCCTTATCTTTTGCCCTATTGGAATAATGATACAGGAGAAAGTTGCGTGAGAAGAACATTGCGCATTTGTTTGACATCTTTTCTCCATTGTTATTCCATATATTATTGAGGCTGACAGAGTGTTCTCTCACACTTTGACTGTCATTCTGCTGCGTCGCCGCATCTGCCACCTAAAAATAGAGAAGCCCCTCTACTCTTGTTTTTCTTTTTTTCTAAATATTTGATCTAGTGAAGTGAGCTGAGGGAACCCCTGCTTAGAAAGTAAAGCAGCGTGCATGAAAAATTAATCACAGCATTATTCTGTTTGGGATTTTCTGAGATGCGACAATGACTTTGAATTACGGCGCCGCAGAGATGACAAGAAATGGAAGATGTACCTAGAAGCTGTACTCTGGAGTAGACCAAACATGTTGTGTATCTACAAAATTGCGAGATTTGTAGATACACAAGTACTTTGATTCATCCCTGCTTTTCCAGTGCATTAATTAGCATGATGGTCACTTAATACACATTTATTTAATTCCTTTTGTCCTTTCCTTGGGTCAAGCAAATCAGATCTTGTTCTTATTGTTATTCATGTATATATTGGTCAGTCTAAAACATTGTCTTAACCCCTGTGCTCAGAAATATTTTGACTAGACATTTATCTCGAGCCCTCACTGCAGATGTCCGAGAGTTCATCTGAGTGTATTATGTATATGTAGATTTATGGATCACATCTTCACCTATCATTGATGTGGCTGTCTCCCTCTTTACGCTCATTACGTCTGTGAGAGGTTCACTGGGTTTCACTTTGGCTTATTGCAGTGTGTAAGGAGGTTTGACCATGGAGACAGCCTTAGCCTCCAGCTATGTCCTTGTGACTAGAATGTTTTAAGGGCTTATCGCAGAGGTGAGTCCTTGTTGCTCATGGGTGGTCCGAGCTGTGCTTTTACTTTGATTCTGCTGGCTTGTACGTCACTGGAGTCACGTCTTCTTGATAAAGTCTTGGCTGTACCATTGTGTGCTGACTTCGCGGCGGGATCAAGGTTCTTAACTGGATTTATCCATTCAAATATCCCTCGTAGTCTGTATTGGATTTCCAATTTTGGCCGTGTGTTAAAAGGCAGGACCTGGACAATCCTAATCTGTGGCTGCACTTTCATCAGTGGTCAAATCTTGCCCCTCCATGGGTCATTGGGACTGAAATGTTATACATATATATTAGTATATTATGTGCACTATGTCTCTTTACACCACCTGCTTGTGTCCATGGAGGTGTTACTAGGGCACTAGTCATTTAAACAAAATGGGTTGTTAATATTGACATTAGTTGGATACAGAAGTCTACAGACAGGATGTCCACTACTTTACAATGATTATCATGGGTTGGCTTAACACATAGAAGAATGTGGCGCTGACCCAGTTGTACAGCTGCACTGCTCCAGATTGTTGGTGGTGTGAGGACTGAATGAGTGTCCTGGTGTTGTCGTGCTTAGTGCTGTGGATT
>NW_027315812.1:17748662-17823662 GCF_026437365.1 Eucyclogobius newberryi
TTAATTAAAAATTATCAATCCAACTGATTTTCTAAACTAATAAAATCACAAACAAAAGAGAAGAGTGCAAAGAAAAAATCCTTTCAGTCATATGCGCAGCTAAACAAAACTGTTTTTAGCTTAGATTTGAACATTGTCAGAGTAGAAGCCTGTCTCACATCTTCAGGAAGACTGTTCCAGATTTTAGCTGCATAAAACTGAAACGCAGATTCCCCATGTTTAGTCCTCACTATGGGCACCAGCAGGAGGCCGGTCCATGTTTTGTCCTGACTCTGGGCACCAGCAGAAGACCGGTCCCTGAGGTCCTCAGAGTCCGAGATGGTTCATATGGCACTAACATGTCTGAGATGTACTTTGGTGCTAGGCCATGGAGAGACTTATACACAAGCAGAGCTGCTTTAAAGTCTATTCTCTGAGCCACAGGAGCCAGAGCAGAGACCTGAGAACAGGACTAATGTGATCATACTTCCTGGTTCTAGTCAGGACCTGAGCAGCAGCGTTCTGGATGAACTGCAGCTGTTTTACAGCTCGTTTGGAGAGGCCAGTGAGCAGGCCGTTACAGTAGTCTAATCTACTGGAGACAAACGCATGGATAAGTCTCTCTAAATCTGGTTTTGACACTATATTTTTGATTTTGGCAATGTTTTTTAGATGGTAAAAAGCTGCTGATGTTATTGATTTGACGTGGCTATTAAAGTTCAAGTCTGAGTCCATTATTACCCCCAGATTTCTAATTTGGTTTGTAGGTTTTAGGGCGAGACTCTGGAGGTGACCGCTAACACTTTCTCTTTGTTTCTGTGGGCCAAAAACGATTATTTCAGTCTTGTCTGAGTTCAGCTGGAGAAAGTTGTTTTGCATCCACAAACTGATCTGTTGGATGCAGTGGCAGAGTGAATCCACTGGTCCATATTCACCTGCCGACAGTGAAACATAGATCTGAGTGTCGTCTGCATAATTGTGATAGGACACATTTTCACTGCGTATCAACTGACCTAACGACAGCATGTAGAGGTTGAACAGAAGGGGACCCAGGACTGACCCTTGGGGCACTCCACAGGTCAGGGTCATGTGGTCTGAGACACAGCTACCAATTTCAACAAAGTACTTCCTGTCTTCCAGATAGGACCTTAACCAGTTTAGGTGCCAGTGATGCCCACCCAGTCCTCTAGTCTCTGTAAGAGGATCCCATGATCGACAGTGTCAAACGCAGCACTCAGATCTAACAGAATTAAGACTGAGGCTTTGCCCGTGTCAGTGTTCAGGCGGATGTCATTTGTCACCTTGACAAGAGCAGTCTCAGTGCTGTGATGAGGTCTAAAACCTGACTGAAAAACATCAAATGAGTTGTTTATTAAGAGGAAATCTGTGAGCTGTTGGTAAACAACCTTTTCAAGGACTTTGCCCCAAAATGGCAGATTAGAGATGGGCCGGTAATGACTCAGTACTGCGGCATCAAGACTGCTCTTCTTTAGGACAGGCTTTATGACCGCAGTTTTCAAAGACATTGGGAATGTTCCAGATTGAAGCGACATGTTAACTATGTGAGTGAATGGTGCTAACAAACTGTTCAGCACAGACTTTAGAAATCTGGTGGGTACCACATCGAGGCAGCATGTAGATGAACTCAGACTGGTGATGATCTCATGGACAGTTTTGTCAGTTACTGGTGCAAAGTGAGTTAGCTCTAAGTGTCTTGGTGGTTTTAGGGTAATTTTTTGCATTGTGGGATTTATAGCTTTTTTAATGCCCTGAACTTTGTCGTTGAAGAATAATGCAAACTCATTACACTTGGATGTGGAAATGAGTTCTAACAGCAGCTGAGCTGGAGGGTTTGTTAATCTGTTTACTTTGGCAAACAGGACACGCGAGTTGTTACTGCAGCTTCCAATTATTTCAGAAAAATATCTTTCCCTAGTTCTACATAAGATTAGGTTGTACATGTTCAGCTTCTCTTTGTAAATCTCTTTTTGAACCTGGAGCTTTGACGTTCGGCCCTGCGGCACTCCCTTTTCTGTGCCCTGACCGAATCATCATTTCTCCACGGCGCCTTCTGCTTATTTTTAACCATTTTAGCCTTTATAGGGGCGATGGTGTCCAGAACATTCAAAACACTAGATGTAACAGAGTTCAACAAATCATTTACATTAGAACATGAGACATTTTCAAAGTTTATCATTTCCATAAACAGTGCACCTGTGCCATCACTTATGTGTCTCCTCTGAACAACTGCAGGACCAACCGGAGGTTTGGGAGAAACAGACAGGTCAAAGAAGACACAGAAATGATCAGACAGAGCAACATCGATCACATTAACGTTTGAAATATTTACCCCCTTTATAATTATGAGATCTAGCGTGTGTCCTTTGCTGTGGGTGGGGCCTCTCACATGCTGAGTAAGACTGAAGGTTTCAAGGACAGCATCAAGCTCTTTAGCGTTTCTGTCACAAATATTATCAACATGCACATTGAAATCACCTGTAATGACCAAACCATCAAAGTCTGTGCATACGACTGAAAGCATCTCAGTAAAATCATCAATAAAACTTTGGCTGTGCTGGGGAGGCTTGTATAAAACAATGAAGAGAATGAATGGAGACTGTTTTAGCTCCATTTTAAAGGATACATACTCAAATGATGAAAACACCCCAAAAGACAACCTGCGGGTAATTATTTCATCTCTAAAGACAGCACAGACTCCACCCCCTTTTTTGTTTTCTCGTGTTTCAGATTCAAACTTAAAGTTGGGTGGAGCAGATTCTATCAGAACTACATTTCCTGTGTTTTTGTCAAGCCATGTTTCAGTTAAAAACATAAAATCAAGATCAAGCCATTTTATATTGCTTACAACGAACAAAATGTCAAATCATCATACAGTATGTCATAGTTTAATACTAGAAAATAAACACAACTATGAAATGACCATGAAAAGACCATTTAATGTAATTTGTGGACACAGACATTTGTTATTTTTTGAAGAACCTGACTGGCTTCTTCATTTCTGCTCTGCCCAAAAGCAGTGCAGTGGTTGTGGATTGATGGGCTCCGGCAGCGCGTGTTATGTAACGAGACAGAGAGGTGCCCTGGCGGCTGATGGAGCTGAGATGAGACACTTGGACTTGGACACGGCACACCTGCTGCCTCAAAGTAGCTCCGGTGCCAGCGTGAATCCAGCAATGTGAAATTTGAGAGACATAAATAAAGAAACTAGGATCTAGATAACTGCGTGTGAGAGGGCCACTGTGTGTTTCATTAGGTTCCTGTAGAAATGAGAAAATAACTGCAGTGAAGTGGGAGAGAGAATTAATTTAGTCAAACGTTTTATGAGATTTCCATGCAGGCAGCCTTCATTAAAAGATTATGCCGGCCATGCACATGGATACACACTAACGCCTTTCTGCCCGCAGCAATGTTCCAGGTGTAATTATAGAAAGTTTGCCCTCTGATTACCGCTGCTAAATGGCTTTGACTTGCGTCTCGACTTCATGTCCGCGGGAGTTTTTTCCACTTGTCCAACTGGGGTTATCTAACTTTAATGAGTTTTTCCCTTCCTGTGGCACCGTGCGACGGACTATGATTGGCTCACCTCGGAGCCGCTGGAGTTGGCCGGACCAGGAAAGAGGAGAATGACTTTCCAATTCCGTGTCCGACCTCCCGAGCTTCAGGGGCCGTTGTTGCTGAGGTCTCCGAGGAGCCGGCGCTGACCTCAGGGCGGAGGCGGTGCAGGTTGACTGGCCGGACGACGCACCAGGGGAATGAGCAGATGTGATTTAAACATTCAGACAGAACAGTGTCATTCTCAGAATTAATGAGCCTGTGCAAAAGGTGACGGAGGTCCTTTGCCAGCCATTCTAAAGTGGTGCTCCAAGTTTTCAAGTTTTCAAAGAAGTTGAGAAATTAGGCTTAAGAAGTATTCAGAAAGTGCAGTTCTTAGCCAAGGCAATAAACAACTTTATCTAGGAATGGTAAATATTGGCTGCACAGACCATATATCTATCATTATTGGGTGTATTTGTCTTGGTTTGAACCCACAGCAGTCCAACTGTTGAAACAATCCTTGAGACATATATTTATCATTTTCTTTTTTCATTTTTCATGTTCTGCACCTGCATTTTTACCATTCCAACATCCCTGTTTCTCTGTCTTCTGCAGCTATCATGTATGTGATGGGGGCCCTTGGACCTGCTGCGGGGTACTTGCTGGGAGGCGTGCTCATTGGCTTCTACGTCGACCCCAAGACCGTAGTCAACATCGACCAGAACGATCCGCGCTTTGTAGGGAACTGGTAAATACAACGTTCATATCAGTCTAGTTACAGATACTAACTGGTAAACCCTGGACCCCCTTCAGTTTGGCTACTGGAGGGGGTCATGGGGGCGGAGGATGCTATCATCTATAATCTATATGCTCCACTGGATCTAAGATTATCTGGAGACACAGGGCTGGTTTATTGCCATTCAGCCCTCTTTACTAAAAGAAAAGCTCAGTGTCTTAGGGCTGTATTCACCTCTCAGATAGCAGAGTTTCTGAGATGACCACAGTTTGTTAGGATGGGAAACTCTGTCTGATACTGCACTGAGCAGCACACGGTTCTAGCACCACACTATACACTGCTGACTTCTAATACATGATAGGGCTATTGTGGCGTGTATAAGGAATATAAGGAGGGTGAATACACCAACCATCAACACCTTCAGCCTTTGGTGTAGCAACTGTCTCATGCTAAACATGAAGGAGATGGTTTTGACTTCAGAAGAACAAAGTCAACCTTTCAGCCGGCCGGCATACACTGAGGACCTACAAATGTGTGGAAGTTCTCCTGGAGGACACATTGGACTGGACCTCAAACACAGATGCCCTTTATAAGAGAGGGCTGAGGGCATTTGATGTTTTTGAGGAGCTAATCTGATGTTCTAAGTCTTCTATATTCTATAAGTCATGACCAGTTTCCTCTTTAATGGGGCAGTGTGTTGGAGAAGTTGCCTGGTCACCAAGAACAGCAAGAGGCTGCAAATGCTGGTAAAGAAGGTCAGCCGTATGTGGCACTGGACACGCTCAGTGCGGTGGTGGATGTGCACACCCGTCACACTTAAGATTCAAGTCTTTATATAGTAGACAGACTTTGCATGTTGAACTTGAGCTTTATTTATTGACTATTGTAAATATGCTGTGCCAGATTTTTACTGTCTTAAAAATGGGAAAAACAAAACGAGTTAATTTAAAACTCACTTTTCACAACTGGATGAGTAAATGAGTATTGGTAAAGCACAGCACAGTTTGTGCTTCGTGGAGAATAAAACATTCCATGATTAGATGCAGACACATCTCATTTTCACCCGAACAGCTGCTTTCATAATACATCTGTATTGGGGCATATAGATAGATTTAACTTTATTACATGAAAGATATTGTGTAAATCCCCTTTAATTGGGTGAAATGACACAGTCACTATTAGTTACTGTAGATCTTTTTTCCTATTATGTGTGTGTTTTATATTGAAGGTCTGTTTGTTTTATTGTGTGATCAAATGTTTGATTGAGCCACAAGGACTCCTGAATTCCCATTTTTGGGGGATTAATAGTATTTATTTATCTCTCTCAGGTGGAGTGGGTTTCTGCTTTGTGCTGTCGCCATGCTCCTGGTTATATTCCCCATGTTTGCCTTTCCCAAAAAGCTGCCTCCACGTCACAAGAAGAGAAAAAAGAAAAAGATGAGCTCGCCCGGAGACGTGTCGAGCGACGATGAAGTGATGAAGGAGAAATCCAGCACCAAAAGCCAGAAGGTTTCCTCCTCTATGGGCTTTGGCAAAGACATCAAAGGTGAAAGGAAGATTACATCACTTCTTACCATGTTTTTTCCTCCTTTGGTCTTGAGGTGTTGCACAAACGGCAAACTATTGATGAACAAATGGCCCACAATTTAATCAATGCCAGAATTAGTCATCTTATCTTATGGGAAAGGCTCCAGTGAGAAGTCTTGTACAGATAATATTGATTAAGGTTGGAGGATGGTTGTCTAATGAAGCAGCTAATTCACAGCCAACCTTTCTGTGTTTGAACACTTTTAAATGTCCAATCGAATGTACAAAATGAAGGTCTCTGGTGGCATGAGTTGTATAAAGGAAGAATACTTTTAAGTCATTCACGTTGTCCTATACGTTATAACTAAAGATTACTGACATTTACAAGCAAAATAAAAACAAAATACATGTACCTCTTTTTTAATATGTCAATAGTTTGTGTTTGTGGAGTTGATGGGTCTAAATCCTTTTATTGCTTTTCCGAAAATACATGTTTAGCAAAATACATGATACATTAGTAAGATAAAATGTATAAATCCAACAGGAGTGAAAACCCATGGCTTGATTTAAATATGCTATGATGCAAATATGCAACAATAATCAAACACAAATTGTTGTCTAGAGGAAAAATGATCAGTAAACATCCTAAAACGGCCCCGTCCCTTCTCTTCTGTATAATCCCAGACCCCTGAATGTAAGTGTCAGCTCCATGATGTTTTTCTCCTTTTCCATTCTAAACCGGATTCACCAGGTCTATCCCGGTTTTCCCTGGGAGAACCCCTCTCTAGTTATATTCCATTGTGCTCCAGTATTTCCCAGTCCCCTCTCTGCTCTCGGCCTCCACAGTCAGACGGCTCGTTCTTCTTCTCCTCCGTCTCTCTCTAAATTAGCTCTCGGGGGAACGCAGTCACGTTTCCACACACTGAGGACGGCAGAAGACAGACTGCAGCCCGGCTAAACACAGTGCCTTTATCATGCCGAGATAACCGCAGTGAATCCTAGTATGTGTTTAGCGTAAGCACCAAGCTAATTATCTCATGCTAACAGACAGTAAAGTATATCGGGTGTCTGCTCTCGGACGAGCGCGCTGTTTCCCTTGTCCCAGCAGGTTATATTGTGCACACTGTGACCATTTCTGCAAGCCAAAGCACTCCACTTTTTCAGATCTGTAATGTATTTCCTCCCTCCTTGTCCTTCTGTGGAGATGTGTTTGTGTCCATAGCACCAATTCAGCATTTTCTGTGAAAGATCGGCTGTATTTAAGTGATGCTTTTTGCCCTTTAGATCATAAACAAGCGCTGAAAAATGCAATTATGGCCTTTTCCAAACTGTGGTGGACTGAAAACAATAATCAGCATTTTGTGGCCACAGGGGAGTGAGAAAATAATGAAGTGCAGCCTTGTGTTGTACAGTAAGGCGGCAGGAGATTGATTAATTGACGAGCTCATAGACAAGGATGGGGCTTAAAACTCTGCAAATTCTATTATGTGTTGTATTTTTATCTCCTCCAGAAGGATTATACTTGTTTAGATTGAAACTAGCCTCTATAGAAAGGAAACTGTGCTGTTTTAGGTCGGCTTACTCTGTCACTTATTAAATTCACATCTTAAATTCAAATATAATAACGTTTAATGCCTCAAACAAATGTCCAAAAAAGTGCAGCTTGTTGACTGGGTGATTTAGGTTTCACAGGCGCTGATAGAAACCCACCATCTGTGCCCTTCCAGTCCCTGATGACCCCCAACTCCACAGAAATGAAGTATTTAGTGTCGCCGTTCCTCTAACTTTGATCCGCTGATATGCCGACAGATGCCACATTTATTCTTCCTCGACAAAATTAGCCAAATTAGCACCAAGATAGTGCTTTTGGACAGGAGACACACAATAAAAGGATGGTTAGTTTCTCTCATAAGTGATAAAACCCCACTTTGTCCATACTTGACATCTATAAAGTGCTAGAAAATTCATTAAAATAGAGATTTTTGCACAGGGGTGGGTAAGCTCCAGACAAATATTTTAAGACTTTTGGCAGAATGTCTATGGCAGACCACACACACATTCAGAGGAACACACTACAGCTTTGTTTAGAAGTCAATGTTTTCAAGATAAATTCAAAAAGCTGATTATAAAGTTGGAGCCTGGAAGGCGCAGATAAACGCCTTCTTTTGGCTGCTGGCCATTATGCCTGTCCTCAGATAGTGCAGTCATGGGTAGATAAGGTGGTGTCTTATGATAAAAACAGACTCATTTCTTCTGCCCAGCGAGATGCATAACATCATGAATTCTCCGGTAGTTTCTCACCTTTTGCCAGTTGTACTATTACTATGCGCACTACTACTTGTATTTAACATAACGAGACTGCAGGGTGGGAGCTCCCATAGGAAAGCACAGATCCCATTCTGTCACACGGCCCGCACTCAGCCTCGTGCAAAACATGACCTTGGGGAAGGATTTTTCAGCACGCTTCTGTTAAGTAAATTCCGTGTGAAACTTTTTGTTTGTAAGTCACTACCACAGTTCAGGACATTCATTTGCAGACTAAAAACAACTCCCCAAATTCTGAAAGTAAAGGACAAAGAGACAAAACATGGATAAATAGCAAGAAAGAAACTCGAACAAAGTCATGAATCTCCACTACTTCATCAATTCTGCAGAATATTTACTTTTTCCTTCGCTTTACTTTCATGAAGATGTTCCATGTGCACATCGGATCAATAATGTGTGAAGAAAAAGCCTGGACATCACTTAGCATAGCGTTGCCTGCAGCCCTAAACGTCCGTATAAGCTGCTGCGACCCCTGCCCCGTCTGTAGATGTTCTTTTAAAAGCAGCGTGGAGGGACTAATCTAATCTTTAGGTTGACTCTCCATTTAGCCCCCCAGAAGTAGCAGTGAAGAGCAGACCCCCCCTCTCTGCCTGGTAACACTTATATACAGAGGGTGGTATAGACCGTGACCTTAAGCCTGCCCTTGATACTGAACCAGGATCGGATTTGCAGCTCTCGCTTTATTTCTGTACTCGTCGCATTCAGGCGTAAACACAGACGCCTAAGCCACTTCCTGATAGACCTGTCGTATAATTAGACCGCATTGTGCTGTGTCGTTAATAAGAGACAGTCGTCAGAGGATTCATATCGATAGGGTTCTTGTTTGTTGTCTGCGCCTGAAGCCGTGCGTGAAACGAGGACAGTAATGTGTCCACCATCCGCCGCTTCTTCAAATGTGTGTCTGTTTTGAAAGGCATTTAGGAATCCCGTTCACTTTATTACAGTAGTATAAACGTGGGTAAAGCTTAATGCAGGATTAATGAGATACTGTAAATGTTCTTAATTGTAGCTTTAACCGTTGGCATATCGACTCTTTTGAAAGTGCAAGCGAGACTCAAACGAAAAGTGGGTGTAATACAGTGTTTTTTGAATAGATACAGGTGGACGGACAGGAAGAAGATGCTAAATGGATTCAAAGCTGCATTTCAGTCAGGTCAATCAAATGTAATACTAATGTTTTTTAAAAGTACGGTTTTGTTTTTATATTTTTGTGTCCAGACCTCCCAAAAGCAGCTCTGAAAATCCTGGGCAACATGACGTTCCTCTTCGTCAGCCTGTCCTACACGGCCGAGTGCGCCATCGTCACCGCCTTCATCACCTTCATCCCAAAGTTCATAGAGTCACAGTTTGGCATCCCGGCCTCTAACGCCAGCATATACACAGGTAAGACGCATTAGAACGCACACAGTCATTCTCTCTTGAACTGATTATGTATTATTTTACCTTTTATTCAGATATACATCCGGTTGGTATCCCGATTATTACTTGAGTCATTTAAGATCTGTCCCGCTCTCACCTCGTTCTCTCACCTCCTCATGTGAGTCTGGATGTTTTGAATCGTGTGCTATGAGTCAGAGTACGTCTCGTTCTGTAATAAGCCACCGTTTCATCCGCCCGCTGCAACTCGGCGGTCTCCTACATATAGTCATCATGAGCACCACATACTGTATGGACGGCCTGTAATCCCAGCGTCTGAGCCACTGGTTTTAATACTAATATGCCATCAGGATTAATGCAGCGAGGAGTGATTGAGAACTCAATTATGGCCTTGGAGGGCAGACGTGGCTCCCGTGTTTCTCTGTGGCCCGTGTCTTCTGCCGGCCGGCATATGGTCATCCCACATAAACACGCAAAGCACAGTAGCATTGCCTCATCTCATCTGCTGTTGCCAGGATACAGGGGTAAGGGCAAACGGGTGGTGCAGTTACCATGGCGACTGGGCGATGCCAAGCTGCTGGGAGGAGGTGATGGAGGAGAAGGAGGCGGTGGGGGTCTGTTGTTGTTGCTGGGTACACAGTGCCTCTGCGTGAAGGACAGATGGGCCGACCCACTGTGACATGTGAAGGACCAAGAGGACTGAGTGGACCACACGTAATGTCCATGTGCTTTTGGTCAGGGCTGTTCGTTTTGTTGTGGCTGCATTAGCAAGGTTTAAAAGGAATAATATAATAGTGTTTGATTAGGTTTTAGTCAGCATTATTCATATCTTAGTGAAACAAGGGGAAGTTTTAAAAAGTGCAATGGACACAATGTACACTGTGGTTCATGGAAGCAGGAGGAAGGTCATTCTTTTAAAGGTTTGAGCCCCACTCATCATCGCAATGTCAAAGTGTGAATAGTGAACTGCAAAAAGATAGACAGAATTGTTTACAGTAACATTAAGCACACAGCAAATGTTTGAAATGAGTTTTAGCCATAGTCACTAATGAGTAAAACATCTGAACTCTGGATCTCTTTTTCCGCTCCATCTGATCAGTGGTGGGATTTTCTGTTCTACATGCTCATTAGTCGTGGCAGCAGAAATAGCTTTAACATCTCTCCACCTCCCTGTGCATCCCCGCGCTGCTGCTGCAGTGGCCGCTGCACACAGGCCTCTGTGTGGTGCCTCATACTTCTTATCTGAGCAATGCCCACTTCCCATCATTATTTTTATACTTCCTCATGCTTTGCAGACTGAAGCTGTAATGTCTACAGTTACTTTCACAACAGTGTGCGATGCTTTTGCATATGCCATTGAATCCAAACATTATGGACCACTAATTAAAGGTAACATCCTTGATATTATTTACAATGTAGTTACTTATTAATGCTCTTTGGCCTGTGTCCAAGGATTCAGCCATTAACTATTTTCTTCCCATTAATACTCTTAATTGTTGTTAATTGGTTTTAGATGTTTTATACATACACTATAATATTAATAAGGCAACACAAGTTTATTTGTGGAGCACAATTTAAACACAAGTGCTTTACACAACAGGAAGAATGCACTAAAATCACAAAGACATGACAGAAATCATAAAATAGAACTGAACTTTTGCTTTTGGCAATGTTTTTTCAATAGTCAAAAGCTGCTGATGTTATTGATTTGACGTGGCTGTTAAAGTTCAAGTCTATTATTACCCCCAGATTTCTAACTTGATTTGTAGGTTTTAGAGACTCTGGACTCTTTGTTTCTGTGGCCAAAGATGATGATTTCAGTCTTGAGAAAGACTGGAGAAAGTTGTTTTGCATCCACATCCACAAACTGATCTGTTGGATGCAGTGACAAAGTGAATCCACTGGTCCATATTCACCTGCCGTCAGTGAAACATAGATCTGACTCGTCTGCATGAGACGTCTTGATGTGAAACAGGTTCCTATGTTTAGAAACATTGTTCAATGGCAATAAATCTTTTTCTGATTCAGATTTTCACTGCGAATCAACTGACCTAACGACAGCATGTAGAGGTTGAACAGAAGGGGTCCCAGGACTGACCCTTGGGGCACCCCACAGGTCAGGGGCATGTGGTCTGAGACACAGCTACCAATTTAAACAAAGTACTTCCTGTCTTCCAGATAGGACCTTAACCAGTTTAGGGCAGTGCCAGTGATGCCCACCCAGTCCTCTAGTCTCTGTAAGAGGGTCCCATGATCGACTGTGTCAAAAACTCAGATCTAACAGAATTAAGACAGTGTCAGTGTTCAGGCGGATGTCATTTGTCACCTTGACAACAGCAGTCTACTTCAAAAGGGGTGGTTTATTAAGAGGAAGTCAGCGAGCTGTAAACCACCATGTCAAGGACTTGAAAATGACAGAGCATTAATAAGTGTTATATTAACATCTAATCTATGGACAACTGATAGCTGAATAGCCACTAACATACCAATTACCACTGAGTGATTTATATCAGAATCAGAAAAAGGTTTAGTACCATTGTTAGTGAACAAAATTCACAAATTAAGGACTTGTTTCAGCATTAAGGTGCAACATACAACAATGAATGATAATGATAGTAGTAGTAATGTAAAAAAAATATATATATAGTCCTTATAGTATCAATATATTTGAAATAAAAGGATGATATTTTGTGGTGTACTTTTATAACTGGCATACATTTATTCATTTTGATGAATTCAATAATGCATATTTTGATTTGTAAATCACAGCTTGATATAAATTACAATCACAGACATTGTACTGAGCAGATCTCTTGAATCGCAGTACATGATATCACATTCACACTATGTCTATGTGAAGCCATTAACGGAGCAAAATGTGGCTTATGCTGCTTTGGTATAATAATATGTGCTTTAGCTGACAAATAATCCCTGAGAGAGCAAAGGTTTAGTACATACTGTATCCGTCACTTCTGATAGATCATTTTACAGCTGTTGGACTTCCCCTACTGTAGCCGTGGTTTAGACACGCTCCCAGGACTGAAGAAGACGAGCAGGACTCTCTGAGCTGAGCCGTGATGACACTTAGCGGCCTGACCGTCCTGCCAACAGCCGGTGGACATTAAGCCTGCTGGACACGGGGCACGTGACTTGTAGTGGCACAGGCTGGGATTACTCACACTGCTTCGGCCCGCAGCGCTGCCCGAATATATTGGCAATCAAGTTATTTCTGTTCGTGTACAATTTTGCCTTTTCCTATCTTAGCAGGCAGTCACGAGACAAAGTGTGAAGCCTCGTGACTGTTTCGCGTTCATCACACTTAAAAAAATACATTGTTGACATCCTTTCACATGTTCCTCCTCCTTGCAGGTCTCATTATTGTACCCAGCGCCGGAGTGGGTATAGTTCTTGGGGGATACATCATAAAGAAGCTGAAGTTGGGAGCGCGAGAGTCGGCGAAGTTAGCCATGATCTGCAGCGGCGTGTCTCTGCTCTGCTTTTCCACTCTCTTCATTGTGGGCTGTGATAGCATCAACTTGGGCGGCATCAACATCCCCTACACCACTGGGTAAGGACACAGGTGCTGAACTACTGTGCCAAATTCTTCTTCCTGTCACTGTCGGGACATCACTGAGCTCCCCCAACTATCATTTATTTTAAAAGATAAGCTTGAGTCTTGAATTTAATGGCAATATCTCAGTTAGGATGGGCCTGGACACCACAAACATCAAGTAAATTCAATACAAATGCAGCAGAAATCATTATAAAAACTGTTGAAAATGAATACAGAGCCTGGTTTGCCAAGATTCCAACCTTTTAAACTCTCTTTTAACTCTTTTTCGTTTAATGTAACTATTTTGAAACATCATTGGTTATAAGAATTGTTCCAAATTGAACGTTTCGCCTCCGAATCGTCTACGTTTTCATGTGAATGTGAAGTGATGAGTGCCACAGGGGGGTACGTGTCCGCGCTGGTGTCACGGCTCCGTCCTCTTCATGTGTTGTGTCATTGTGATGGAGCGTGACTGATTAATTAGCAGCCCTCGCATCTGCTCCTGGTGCTGGTGATTCACTCTCCCACCTCTATTTCTGAAGGCTCGACACCACTGCAGCAGTCGAGTTAACAGTTTGTCACACACAAACACGAGGTGCACGCCCGGCATCTTCGACACGTGCTCGTAACAACACCTATAGACACGCTAACGACTGGAGTACGGGCCGCGACCTTGGAGTCTTCTGACACGTTTAACATTGCACCTGCTGTACACATTGTTCTAAGTTTGGGAGTAAGAATAGAACACTAGTGGGAAGTGTAATTCTATCCTAAAGAATCTTGAATGAGATGCATCCAATACAGTGCCATTGTGGTTATGATAGCAAGGATTTATTGATCGTTTTGCTTATCATTTGTGCATGTTCTATGTGAAAGTTGATTACTTAAAAAAAAACAAAAAAACATAACGAACAATAAAGATACGTCTGTTTCTGATTTGGAGCCCAATTTGAAAAAGCCAAAGTTACTATTACGACATTTTTTAGCAGGACTAGTTTTTTCATTGTTTCAGTAGATCCTTTATAGTGGGCTGGGCCACGAGTGAGATTAAAGACATAACAATAAACAGTGATGATGATGATGATGATGATGATGATGATGATGATGATGATGATGATGATGATGATGATGATGATGAAGAAAAGGTCTGTGGCTAAGCTACTGAGTGACTCTCTGAGTAAACCTATTAATGAAGATCTAATGATCTTTAAATAAAACGTGTCTCAGACTTCAAATGTTCAGTTAGGCCATAGGCACCGAGCACTTTCACATCGTTACCAGTGTGATTATTTGCCAAATACTTGCAGTGGCCCTTTGGGCCTTGATCTGACATTAATAAGTGCTGCCTTTGTTGGGGCCAGTGTTTCTAAAGGGGTCAGCAGGATTGTGTGACCAGCAGGACCACTCATTATGATGGACCTCTCTCACTTTTAGCACCCACATGAGGAATGCTAGCCCCGGCCCGGTCAGTCCAGCAGTCTGCGGCTTAGCGCCCCAGCAAACATGTTCAGTTATGTAACAGAACTGCAGTTGTGTTCAAGGCTTTAGAATTGGGCAGACAAAAAACGGCATCTTTCTGAATCTTTTCTGACCCGTTTTCTACACCTGCAACGTTGATGGTGGTATTACAGCCCTGTGTTCTGATGCAGTAGTACTAAACTAGATTAGGCTGCGTCCTTGGGGCTGTATTTGAGCTTTTAAGCAACACCGGCCGCCTCCTGCTCGCTAACATCTGGAGGGTTCATCAGAGGCCGCAGTACATCCAAGGAAAGGACAAGTGTAATCAGGGCAATGAGGCAGCAACTCCCGACAAGACGCTCGCCAACCTGCTCCCAAAGTGTTTATAGGAGGAGACAAAATTCCTAACCAGGTTTTAAGAACTACCGGTATACATTTGAAAATGCGTGTGGTGTAGTGTGTTGTGATGTTAGGTCTTTCCGCAGAGATTTCAAGAGAAAACGTGCGTCTCGCCTCAGTGCCTCCGCTTTAGTCCGGGCTAAAGTCCTGTTTGACTAGAAGGCCTGGTTCCCACACGCTGCCCCCTGGGACATCAGAGGTGTCACTGCCCACGCCATCTCTCCTCTGCGCCTGATTACCGCTCCGTTATTGGGATTCTCCAGGGATTATTAGAAGAGCTATGTCAGCCAAATTCTGCTTAAGACTCGTAAATGAGTAGATACTTGTTAGTTTGTTAGTTTGCCCTCAGAGGAAACAGGACATTTTTACACTGGAGAAATTCACTTGTTACGGCAGCTTTTGGTTCACGATAAAATGCAGATAATTGTAAGAAAAGTGTGCAATTAGTAACTCTTTCTGTTGTCTCTCCCGCTCCAGGCCGACGCTGACGCTGACGCACAGGAACCTGACAGGCAGTTGTAACGTGAACTGCGGCTGTAAGATCCACGAGTACGCTCCGGTGTGCGGCTCCGACGGCATCACCTACTTCAACCCGTGTCTGGCAGGATGCAGCACTGTGGGCAACGACAGCACCGGGGTGAGCCTGAACGCACCACTCACGCCTTCTGCACTTTGGTCTGATGTGGAAGAAATACTCAACTCCCATAAAGGCCTTTGTGTGACGTAAAGAATGGAGGGAGAGCGATACAAGTGGTTTTGGTCAAGTCTGTTGTTGTCACATGAAGCATTACATGGATTGTGTCTGTAAATTCCTCTCATAAAAGTGCAGGAAGTCTGAGGCCACACAATATTAGAGGGAGAATTATAGCCACAAAAGGAAAGGAAATGTAGAGATTCTTTGTCCGACAGAGTCACAGAGTCTGCAGACGTTCTCAATATTTTGTGTTTGGTTCAGCAAGAGGTTATATACATATTTAGTGATGGGCTTTCAATCCAGTTATGTCAACAACAAAAAAAAGAATCAGACTTTGAGAATCAGACTTTCATGTTTTATATTGACAGATTATCATTATATACAATTTATTTATGTATGTGTTTTAAAATACATTTCACAGATACAAAAAAAATACAACTTACTGATATTCAAATAGGTAAATTCTACATACCTAAAATAAGCAAAAATATATCTAATAATGATAATAATGATGGGCAAAAATCCTGTATTATATAATCATAATATCCGTATTTTCCGGAGTATAAGTCGCACCAGCCAAAAAATGCATAATAGAGAAGAAAAAAACATATAAGTTGCACTGGAGTATGAAATGCGGTTGCAAGAGTGAAAATAACAAATATTATCACATATAAGTTGCTCCGGAGTATAAGTATACAAGTATAAATATAAGTCGCACCCCGGCCAAAACTATGAAAAAAGGTGCGATGCGGTAATCAAGAGTGACATCACAATCGGTTCACTCTCACCCTAAATGACACGTTGTACTGAAAGAGCGCCGTTGTCTGCGTCCAGGTGAGGAACTACACTGACTGCGGCTGCGTGCAGAGCCGGCAGGTGATCACGCCGTCGTCAGGGGGACAGGTGAACCAGCTGAACCAACTGCAGCTGGTCATAGTGAAGACGTATCTGAACGAGAACGGTTACGCCGTGTCGGGCAAATGTGACCGCACCTGCAATACCCTCATCCCTTTCCTCATCTTCCTCTTCATTGTCACACTGATCACCGCCTGTGCCCAGCCCTCCGCCATCATCGTTACTCTCAGGTGAGGAGACGGCGGGAGCGTTCACTTATACTGTGAGCTCAGCTGTGGAGGAAAACTGACTGTGTTCTGCTTTTTTAGGTCTGTGGATGAACAAGAGAGGCCTTTTGCGTTAGGAATGCAGTTTGTGTTGCTCCGAACTCTTGGTAAGTTTAATCTTAGTGACAATCTTCTGCTACATTTAGGTGCACTTGTTCTGGACAAAAAATATTGCTACACCTAAACTTGGCAACACACATATTTAGACCGTATGTAGGCTCGTGCCGACTGAAAATAAAAAAGTAATGAGAACGTACTCACTCTCAAACGTGAACAAAGTAGCTTCTGCAGTTATACGCAAATATTTAATTGCCTTTCGGCTAAAAAAGTTCAGGAACATCAAATTGACACAGCTGGTGTTATTTGCGTTCCTCACGTTTCATTTTTGGGTTTTATTTTCCGAGGTTTGGCTCACGGCACATAACTCTGGGGAACCTGTATGTAGTGTGCACATGTGTAACAGAAGAGCTCTGCTCAGACATGTCTCTGATCCTCTTGGTATGGATGTGTGAACATTTAAGTGTCTCGCTGCATCTTGTGAACACAAATTTGTGCACAGGCGCTGACCATAAGCAGAACACACATATGCTCCGACATGTCAACATTACAGTTAGGTTACGTTGTTGCTAGTTAAAGTTAAAGAATTTAAATTATTTTATTATACTATTTAGCAAAATTGTGCCACCAAGTGGTCAAGCCATGGAACTAAATATGTTTTGCAGTTGTAAAATGGGAAAAGTAGAATTTGTATTTAAAGGAGTTGTGTAAAAATGTGACAACGTGTCATGCTACAAGCAATAGAAGGGAATTCTGTGTTGATCATTGTGTTCTCATGTTGCAGCCTATATCCCGACGCCCATCTACTTTGGGGCAGTGATCGACACAACGTGCATGCTGTGGCAGCAGGACTGTGGCGTGCACGGCTCGTGCTGGGAGTATGACGTCACCTCTTTCCGCTTTGTGTATTTCGGCCTGGCTGCCAGCCTCAAGTTTGTTGGCTTCGTTTTCATCTTCCTCACGTGGTACTCCATAAAGCACAAGGAGGAGCGGGCCGAGCGCTGGCGCCAGCACCTGCCTCCTCTGGGCACTGTGAGTGAACTGATCTGCCACGCAGGGGGGCAGAAGAGCCACGCCCGCACACGCTCCTGCCCAGTCTTCATCCCGCCTCGGGCTGAGCCACCAGCCGCTCTGCTGCTGAACCGCGGCCACAGCAGCCTCAGCTGCCCCGGTAACGCCCTCAAAGCAATAACCCCGCCTATCTTTCTACCCCATCACTACAGAGGCTCCGCCCACGTCTGAAACTCAGTGACATGTGCCTTCATCTAGACTGATCAGGCACCAGGGGGCGCTCCTCTCACGCCCTCATGACCACTATAAGGGCTGTCCATTAGAACTGAGAGCATATCATCAGCTACATGACAGAGGCGGCGGACATACTCCAGGTGCTACTGTTCAAAGGCAGGGCATTATTCTGTACAGGCATCACCACAGCCTCCAAAGCACAATCTGTACTATGCAAACCGTGTACAGCTCCTTCTCTGACTCATGTACATGTTATCATGAGCCTGTAAGTACAGTCCTCCTTTGAACACACTCTCTTGTCAGTCTGATTATCACTTTCTACATTACTTTTGAGTCTTTTTCGTAACAGTGCCTCTCAGGCTGTCTGGGCCAGTTCAGTTGTGTGCTAGCTGCCAGGTTAAAAGCTAGCACAGGAGCCAGTCACTGTCCTCTCAGCTGAGCGACAGCTTTTGCTTTGTTGCCCTGGGCTTCTGTTTGGAGTAACTTTGCCTTGACATGTATGTAGCTAACACCAAGAAGCCGCTGTGGTACCATGTTAGACGACATCTCCCCATTCTAGATATTAGCCAAATAAACAGGTTTATGCGTCTCGTCTCTGACCATGTGCTGAAGCTACTGTCCACAACACAGGATTTCACTTGAAACAGAAAACGCAAAAAGAGAAAATGGCCCTCGTATCAGTGGAACTGTTGCATTATTTTGCCATTGTATTGTATTCGAGTCATTACAATGGTCATCAGATGTACATAGTAGTTCTCATGTAGTCTAGGCTTTTAAAGTACTGCAAGCATGTAAACAAAGGAAACCCCTATTATCAGCAGCCCAGTACTGGCTCTCTGTTCACGAGTATTTGGTGCCCTCTAGTGGACAGAGCCATGATTGTGTGAAGGCAGGTGAATGTTGCTGTTGTCGAGACCTACTGTAACTTCAAATGTGTATTAAGTGATCACTGCACTAAATTTAGCACTCCAAAGACTGAACAAAAGATGGCATTTATTTATTTCTTGGCCTGGGGGCAGAGTATATTAGTTTGCAATGTAATGTAACTGTTCATTTTACACCATGGATCACATTTGATCCAATCCATCTTTTGATTTTATAAAGAGGAGTGTGTTACCTTAGTAGTATTATTTTGATGAATGAGTTGTGAGGAAAGTCTGATGAAAGAATTTTATGATTTGTGTTTAGTTAAATCAATGCAGTGATAACTTTAAATTTTCTCGACCAAGACCATAGTGTTTCAAGTGGCATTGGTTGATAGTTTAATAGTATTGTCATCTCAGTACCTCAAACGATATATTCACATGTGATTGTTGTACATACTGACAATGAGACATATTTTAGAGTTCACATAGGTAGAAGCATATTTATGAACTAATCCATGACATTGTAGAAGGAAATTACCTAAAATCTTTAAAAAAAAAAGAAAAAAAAAAAGTCTTGTGCCTGAACAGTATTTACAATGGGTAAAGGGTCAGGGACACTTCCAATGTATTTTTCAGTCCAAAGACGATTTGACATGGAGACCTGCATTTGTAATGATTCTCTACTCCTCTTTTGTCTTCATTAAATCACATTTTAACTTAACATCTGTCCTAAAAGCTCAAATATGTAGGTACAGGGTTTAGAGGGGGCAACATCACAAAAATAAATTGATTTGATTTGATATTTAACGTGAAAGATCAAGTTCAACTACCCCACAGAGATGAGATTGGTTCTTAAATCAAACAATTAACGGAGGTCATTGCGCTTTAAGCTCTTCTGAGGCAATTCTGACCTTCTGATGGTGGTTAAGGAGCACTAAGAGGAGTAGAGAATTAGCCCTCATGACCCGATGCAGAACGTGTAAATGCCCAGAAATCTGCACACTCCTCTTCAAACGCCTGAACTGCTACTGAGCGATGAGTTTGGGACGGAGTCGTGAATTCCATGGACTCGAGCTGTAATCTTAAGTCAAGCTTTTATCACTTAGTGTTCCTCAGGAGCAGAAACCGAATTGATGTTTGTGAACATTTGGTTTACAAATGCCTTGAATACTTGATATTTGTCATTAAATGAAAACAACCCAAAGAGAGTTGTCTTTTTTTAAACACATCAACTTCTGTTTAGAATTCACATCTTGCATGTTAAATTCTGTGTGTATGTTGCCTAGTCACAAAGAATCCTGTCACAAGCCTAAACAGGAACATGTGGAGGAAGTGACGGGACATCTAGAGGTTGCAAAGGTTTATTTCAGCTTCATGACTTTTGAACACATAGTTTCCAGACAGCTTATGTTTCTGTAAAGCCTCTTAACCAGATGGCACATGTGCGCCGATTGAAACAAAGGTCATATGTTGGTGTTACACACAAGTTCAGTATATTTGCATGTGAACTGAATGGGTCCTTTGCAACACTACACTGGATTATCAAGCACTACAAAGCTCACACACGAAGATCTGGTGGCATTTCCAAAAAAGTTACATAACAAACCACTCCCATGTGACCCAATGTGAAAATTAATGGTCAATACTAAAACCTGCTGTGAATGTGACCAATGTGCAAACTCTGCAAATCAAACTGGTGCGGTGGTGAAACTGACTTGTGTTATAGTGAAATAGCGCTCCAACATGCAAATTAAAAGCTTACGTAATGCAGTTCTCTGAACTGACCTGCTGGTACATGAAGCATATTATGATACCTATAGAACTTTATGATTATCCAAGATTATGAACTCACAAAGTCAAAGGCATGTTATCATTTGTTTTGTTTCAAAGGGTTAAAATGACTTACCGGTAAATAAAAAAAATAGTTACTATGTCTGTTTATTCTGTAACCTTTTTAGAAATGTAACTTGCTATAGCTTTAAAAAGTAGTCAGTAGAAATAAAATATTTCATAAAATCTGAATTTACACTGGACAATATGTCAAAGACACAAACAGTGGAGTTTGTGGAAAAGTGCATTTGGGGGCGATGTTTTCTCAAAGCCACTGGAGCGGTCCCTCTGTAACAGAGCAGACCGAGGACTGGACTGTCCCACTGAAGCATTCTGAAGTCACAAGTCCCAGCACTCAAACACATTAAACAAGGTGTTTTCAGATGGAATTAATCCTCTTATATCCCAATCCTCGCTTTAGCTGCATTAAGGCTTTCTTTTCTAAATATATATTTGAAAACATAACACTGTTTTACTAATATGTAGGCACCTGTAAAAAAATAAACAATAACTTTAATACTTAATATACAACTCTTATTGAGGTGGCATCACTCGCCTTTGGCAAGCTCATCTCGGGGTCTGTCTCCATCGTTCCCTCAGAGAGTCTGAACAGAGGGCTGCGGGGACGAGCCACTGCCCTCAAAGTCCACAGTGAGAACAGCCCCAACGGTATGCAGAACACTAGTCTGTCCAGAGGGGGCGCTGTGGGGAGCACTCGTGTGTCCAGAGGGGGCGCTGTGGGGAGCACTCGTGTGTCCAGAGGGGGCGCTGTGAGGAGCACTAGTCTGTCCAGAGGGGGCGCTGTGGGGAGCACTAGTCTGTCCAGAGGGGGCGCTGTGGGGAGCACTAGTCTGTCCAGAGGGGGCGCTGTGAGGAGCACTAGTCTGTCCAGAGGGGGCGCTGTGGGGAGCACTAGTCTGTCCAGAGGGGGCGCTGTGGGGAGCACTAGTCTGTCCAGAGGGGGCGCTGTGGGGAGCACTAGTCTGTCCAGAGGGGGCGCTGTGGGGAGCACTAGTCTGTCCAGAGGGGGCGCTGTGAGGAGCACTAGTCTGTCCAGAGGGGGCGCTGTGAGGAGCACTAGTCTGTCCAGAGGGGGCGCTGTGGGGAGCACTCGTGTGTCCAGAGGGGGCGCTGTGAGGAGCACTAGTCTGTCCAGAGGGGGCGCTGTGGGGAGCACTCGTGTGTCCAGAGGGGGCGCTGTGAGGAGCACTAGTCTGTCCAGAGGGGGCGCTGTGAGGAGCACTAGTCTGTCCAGAGGGGGCGCTGTGAGGAGCACTCGCGTGTCCAGAGGGGGCGCTGTGAGGAGCACTCGCGTGTCCAGAGGGGGCGCTGTGAGGAGCACTCGCGTGTCCAGAGGGTGCGCTGTGAGGAGCACTCGTGTGTCCAGAGGGGGCGCTGTGAGGAGCACTCGTGTGTCCAGAGGGGGCGCTGTGAGGAGCACTCGTGTGTCCAGAGGGGGCGCTGTGAGGAGCACTAGTCTGTCCAGAGGGGGCGCTGTGAGGAGCACTCGTGTGTCCAGAGGGGGCGCTGTGAGGAGCACTAGTCTGTCCAGAGGGGGCGCTGTGAGGATCACGGACGCTGGCCTTCACTGCAGGCCCTACAGTCGGAGGGGAAAAGGGGAGATATCCTTGCGCCTGGAAGATGTCCTCCTCGTCCTCCAGGCGCAGGCCTGGGGCTGGGGCCCGGGGCTGCAGCTGCAGGCTGTTGTGTGTGCGCAGCAGGTGGTCGTGTCTGGTCTCTAACTCTGTCAGTCCATTCCCACTGAAGTCCTCCTCTGGCTCAATCTCCTCCAGCTGCACCCACACGGGGGCGCTATGCACAGCCGCTGATTTAACAATGGAAGAAGGGCCGGCATGTCTGCGCTCTGGCAGCTCATTCACCCCCAGTGAACCGTCCTGTACAGGGACAGGGCCTTGTGCAGCTGGTAGTGTTGTACCAGGGGTTAGGGTCGTTATCTGGACCTCAGGGATAAATCCTGGCCAAAGAGCTCCACTGCCCTCATCTAGTCCTCCCCCGGCCCCGGAGCCCAGCTCTGGCAGGGTGGAGTCGTCAAGTATTTGAGTTTGGTTGTGTTTGTTTAAATCAAGTAGCAGTGCAAACATATAGTCTACGTCCTTCTCATAGTTGGCCCAGTTGTCCAGACTGGGGTTATAGTCAGGCCTGGGTTCATAAAGGCTGTCGTTGATGCTGTAAAGGTCCTCCAGTCCCTGCCAGTTCACCTCCTCATCCGTCAGGTTGGGGAGCTTAACCCTGTCGTCCGTCCCATAAGGGCTGTGTTCTGCCAAAAACAGAGACTTGTGTGAGTATCTGAGTAGAAATGTTTTCTGTTTATTCACAGCATGCAGCAGTGCAAGCTTCTTGTTCTCACTAATCCAGCATCAGCTTAAGCAACACAGATAAATTTAGAGCAGCATTATTACCCAAAGCATAAAACCACAGCCACAACTAGTCAACACATGCCGTTTAAGCAGTTTGCATTTCAAAAAAAGACTCCAAAGACATGTGCTGCACAAAGTTAATGAAAGGCCTGGCGTCGACTGAAAGAAAATCACCTGTAACAAAAAATAAAATGACTGCAAACAAGAAGCAACACGAAGTGCAGATGGGGTACCCAGGAAGTCAAACATAAACGTGGCAAATAGTCAAAGCCAAAATCACAGTTGGACAAAGTGCTTTTTTGTGAACTAGAGGCTCTTTCCCTGAGAACAGAGGCTTGAGGACTCACAGAAAGGAGAGGCTTGGTCTCCTCTTTGACCACTGCCGGTGCTGCTGCTGCCTGGTGAGCAGGGCCAGAAACACAGGTCAGTGAGAGACGTCACAGCAACTCTACTGTCAGATCTAACACCACATCTAATGTAATGACAGTTTGATGACCGATGGACAGTGGATGAAGATGGACAGTGGATGAAGATGGAGCACCATGTATTTGTGAAATAATGGGAGCGGGCCACACCCACACACGTCCATTAAAGTCCACTTTCGGTTTTAAAAGGAGTTCATGAATGTAGCCCACCACACTATTCCTTTAGTTCAGACATGAATCCCCTGATATCATGCATGAATGTGATGATGTGCACGTGTCTGACTCTCTCAGACGCATGAACTCGACAATCTACTTTTCTTACGCAGTCGGTTGGGCCATTCTATTTTAGCTCTTGCTTAATATTTTATCATGGGCGTCAAGCCAAAACCACGGCTTGAAAGGCTTCGCTGTGTTGAATTTGACTGGCAGCATAAGAGGAAGACTGAGTGCACAGAGGGGACAAGGAAACTGCATGGAACAATGACGGTTAATGATCGTTAGCACAACCCAACATGCAGCCGCAGAGCAAGGCCCACGCTTCAGAGGCAGATTAGTGGAAAAGAGGCAATTGAGCCCATGCAGGTGTTAAAGACAAACAAAAAGAGTGGATACCTGTGTGGCTCATAGCTTCCTCCATCTTTACCTCCTGATCAGAAAAATAAAATCAATGATTTGTTACACGCTTTGATTGGAACAGATATGTGAGGGAGACAGATCATTCACACTGGAGTCTCTTCATGCACTGCCATGGCTACGTCTAAAGACAAATGATGCAGTTATTTCAAAAGTCATAAGTGAGGAGAAAGAAACTTGAAAAACGATGCGAGAACGTAGGGGTTCAACACGCTCCAGACGGGTGATAATGGCTTTTGTAGTCACACTCCACAAATAGATGCATGAAACTGCTAGATCCATTTCACTCAATTTTACTTTTTAATAATCATCTCTTCCAACTCAAACATCAGCCGATGGAACCACAAGAGCAATTTTATTGGTTTGGCATCACAGCCATTCAAGGGCAGCCTAAGAGATTTGGGTTGTTATGTGAAAAGTGTTGGCATGCTAATGACAAGTGCTGCGTGCCAACCCTGAAACACAATCTGTTTTTACAGTGCAGCCAGGCATCTCCCTGCTTCAGTCTGCAGATCCTAATTACAGACGTGGAGTTTTATCCTGGGGACATATCAGTGCGGCCAGTACCGCACATAAATGTTGTGGCTGATGTAAGTCATTGTGGTATCACTTATTAAGCACATCTAATGGCAAAGTCATGACTTTAAGGCACAGCCCCTTCCATGTGTTCATCCCATCAAATCCTACAGCAGATTACAGAGGTGAGGCCTGAATGTTCTAATGAAATGACAGAAACCTTTCAATATTAATATGAATAAAGAAAGCTTCTATAATGGCATAAGGAGATCTGATGGTATTAAGAAAAAGAAAAGTGAATGCATGTGGATGAGACAGACTCCAGGAGGACACAAAGGCCTGGTAAAAAAGATGTGTGATTATGTCATTCACATTCAAACAAGTCACACTGTGATGATTCAAGCTCCATCTGAAACAGTGAAATATAATTGAGTGGATGGTCCCCATTCACATGCAGCATGCAAAAGAGGCAAACAAACACCAGCCAGACTGACACAAATTCTTCACATTATAGTATCACGTGGGCTCCGATTAAATGTAACATATTTTGGTGTGTTGGATTGGTTTCAGTCGTGGCTGGTGTTCTAATCCCACAGAACCATACATCACAAAACATGTGTTTATAAAAAACACATTCCGTTTCATTTACCTGTATCCAAGCCTTTAGGACGTGGGTTACACTGTTTGTGCCCTTGACAACTCCTCATCTCCATCAGCTGAGCATGGAGACTGTTCAGTACATCCCTGTCCACATTATATACTGCATTGGTCAGCTGCAAGACAAAATGACAGACTATTAGACCCTCCACTAAACAGATGGGTCGGTTTTTTGCTTTTGCTGCCATGCAGCATGCCTTTCAAATTACAAACTAGACATTGACTTTAATGAGGTGTGTTGTTCATTTTACAGCAGAACACAGATGGACAGAGGTAAAGAGGCACGGGCACATGTTCACCCACCTGGTATGGGTCACTGTTGAGGTCAAAATATTCCAGGAAGCCAGTGAAGAACTCACAGAACAGAGTGTTGTGAGTTTCGTTGATGGTTCGTAGGCACCAATAAGTGTTGTTATTGGAGCTGGTGCAAGCACAGAATCCTCCCACTAGGAATGAACAGAACTATATCAACCGTCTTTCTTTTATTGTTTTCATAAAACAAGTGTGAATGTTTTCTATACCATTGCCAGACAGACTAATGAATTACCTCAACTTAACTGTCACTTACTGGTCCAAAAGGGCGCGGTCTGCCAGTGCTCATTGTTATGTGTGAAGCAGGTGAGTCCAGGCAGGCTACAGTCATCTCCCTTTTTCAGCCTCTTCTTCTCTTTCCTCTCCTTCTTGCGTCTCCGGATCTCATTGTACAACTGCACCCTGGCGTCTACCTCATGAGCCGCTTCCCTGGAGGACAGATACATGTTAAAATCACACATATGAATAACAGCAGCAGTGGATGAGATTGGGAAGAACTTCCAGTGATATTCAAATTCAATGACATGGCAGCCACTCGTAGTCTGGTTCAATACACATCTTCCACACGGCACGATGATAACACTGTTTGGGAAATGAACTTCAGTTATGCCACATGCACATTCGCAGTTACTTCATGCTCCTTTTAGAGTTTTTTTTTTTTTTTTTTTAATCCAAAAACAGATATGCTCATGCAGCGGTGGTCACATGGCAGGTTATGAGGAGTGATGTAAGCACAATCACAAAGAATATTTTCAAAACAAATAGGTAAAATGTGATTTGTTTGTTATGGGGTTTATTATGATGGATTATTAATATGGCAGATGGCACTACACAGGACGAACAAGTGCACCAACTCACTTAAATGGGTGGAGTTGATTTTTTCTCTTCTTCAATTTCTCCTTGTTTCTGAAGCCTTTGCTAAAATAAATGCTTTTATAAACAGAAAGATGAGCATTGAAGCCTAAAGGCAGAAGTATTTCTTTGCCAAAGTGTAGAGCACAAACCTCTTCTTGCCGCAGTCGCACCAGTCAGGCCGCGTCCTCTTCAGATGACCCCTCACTTCACGCAGGTTTTTGATCTTGTCCTGGAGCGCCTCGATCTGGAGAAGATACAAGAGGGAACGCTACGTCAGTTTCCAAGTTTAAGCCTTTAATGGCCATAAGCATAGCATCTTTGTAAAACACTTCATCCCACTAACAGCACGCACACATGAAGGAAAAAAAGATACAACCAAGTGTACAGAGCTGAGTTTTTTTTTTCTTTTAACATGGAACATCAATGTAAGATCATTCTAAAGATCATGCAGACATAGTAACAACTTACATGCATGTAATATACGTATAGAATATGTCACTTATGCCCAAAAAGCAGTGTGACAAAGAGCACTCATTATCAGCATAACACAAGGAGCTTTCTTTTGCCTCTTCAGACATTTTACATCAAGCACAATTATTACTTTGGAGCAATAAATGCATGTCGACAATGGTGAGGGACTTACAAATACAAGCGACGGTAAAGGAAACAACAGGCACAAACCAGCACAGCCATTACGACTTGAATTTATGGATAATTTCTTAAATTTTTACATTGTTTGAAAGTTTAAACAGTGGGTAGTTAACTCTCCACATGCTTAAATTATGACAATTGTCTCAAACGTTGTAAGGTACATGGCAGTAAATTGTTGAATCCTTAAGAACTTGAACTAAATAATACACACATCACAATGTTCGTATATATACTAATGGAGAGTGACACCATATACTGTATACTGATGCATTTACAGGTATGTATGAGTCTTTTAACTGAATTAGCTGAGAAATTGAATCATTTGCTATACTAACCTCTTGGTCAACATAAGTCTTATGGTCCTTCCAAGCTTTAGAAGACTGGTAGATTTCACGTTCACAATGGATGGAGTCGTTCATTAAGATAAAGCACCTAGAAAGAGTAAAACGGTGTCATAAATAGTGACGATACACTTGACTGGAAAGGGGTGCTTCTGTAAACGGCCTCTTACTTGTGAGTGACTCTGACTGAGTTGGGGTATCCTACAGCGTTGGTGTCGTCCGCCAGCATCTCCTCTGAGCCGTCGTCTGTTCCCAGGGCTGCGTCTTCGGGGTTGTAATGGCGTTTTGAGATGACCCTGCGCCGGACGGCTGACTGGTCGTCTGCCTGGAGGTCCACGTCATAAATCTGACCTTCGAATTCAACTGAGAGGGACCTGGCAGGACGGGTGTGGACAAACCGAGGGCGGAAACCTGCAATTAAAAAGGGACGCGAGGAAGTAATTATTGATCACTGGACTCGGCTGCGGTTTTTCACACATCCACTAGAGGGCATGAGACCACAAATAAAACAATAAAACAGCATTGTCTAGTTTATATAGTTAAAACAATTAATACAAGCTATTCCTATAGTTTTGTTATTTTGAGAAGAAAAGACAATCATATTTTAAGTGTCATATGCATACAGGTTTTAGTGTCAAAGTTTATTTATTATTAATTTATAGTATTAAATAATAGAGATAAGGGGAAGTAGCAAGTACGGCAGCTAAAGGCAAAAATTACTGTGTTCAAATGTGCACTGTTCATTTAGTTTAATTAATACTGACCTAATCATCTATAGTAATAACTGGATGATTAAGTGTGGTAGTATATTTGTTCATGTACAAGAGTCAAATGAAATACAAATCAGTCTAAGAAAAGTGACTCACGGTGGCCTGAGGAGAACTGCCTGTGTGAGCGGCGGTCGGCTCGTGTTGGCTTGAGCTGGGCAGGGTCGCACTCACAGCCCCGCTCTCTCTGGTCGTTGTTGCTGCTGCGAGGCTTCAGGCTGCGGGCCCTCTTCCTGGGGCCCTCCTTCACGCCGCCTCCTTTACACTTCTGGATGCGCCACTTCCCCGTGATTTCCTCCACACAGTGCCATTTCTATCAACAAACAAAAACACATTTAACAAAAGCAAAGTATGGCTGGTCTTTTAAGCACCTTTTTACGACATAAATTAGAAGCAATGGATCATGTAAATCTCTATTTTTTTTAATTATTTTGTTGTCAAGCAATTACAAAAAGTCATCTTATGCAAATATTGCTCTGATTACTTCAAACGGCATTTTTGAATATAAATATAGTCATAGAAAGTACAGAGATGGTGTACTAAAAACAAAAGGTCAAAGCAGCCGGTGAAATAAATAAGATAAAAATACCATGTCATGTGGTATCTTTATTTACTCTATTTCTCTGCTTTAGGTCCGTGCAGAAAGCCCTTTCCCACACGGGCCAAGTGCGTCAGCAGACAAAAACATTACACTGCCACGCACACTTCTAAATCCCTCCTAGATCGCTTTCAAAGCTGATCTCCGTGCAGAGTGGAGGGGCTGAAGACGGTAATGTTTTGTAGAAATTGAAGAAAGACATCTGCAGAAAGAAGTACAGATCTGAGGCAAGGGTTGGAACAAAAAAAAACTCCATAATGTTGATCAGGTTTCATTTGGTGGGCTCATATCTTTATCGCGTTTGAACAGGTGTCTAACAGAGAGGTTATACAGCTAAAAGGAAGTACAGGCATAAAGTTTTGTCTGTTTGCTTTATTACCATTTCTGTTATTCTAATTTAGATAATCATTTAGTAAATATTAGTAGTTATCAACTAGGCTGGATGACCAATACACCTTTTTGCTCAGAGTTTTAAAACACTAGAATTGAGCCATTTGCAGTATCAGAGTCAGGGATATTTGTCGTTCCATTGTAAATCTCCCACTAGACCCTTAGGGAACGATGGTGATGATGCCCGGGAGGTGCAGAGCAGGATACGACACTGGTGGAGGTGAAAAAAAAACCTAGAAGTATATATGTTTGTATAGGTGGTTCTGTGTGAAAAGGGGTGCTGGGGTGGAGGAGGGCTGCATGATCCAAACTGCTGAATAGAGAGGAGGTAGGCTGAGCTGTGATTGACAGCTGCTGAGCCCATCAAAGCTGAGCAGGGCGGAGATTGCGCAGGTGAGACAATGGGGTTGTATTCCAGTCTGAAACTCCGCTACAGCTTCATTATCATGTGGTCAAACTTCAAATACCCAAAGTACACTGGGGCACAAGGCCTTCTTAAGAAGGTGTCCAAGCCACAATTTTGTGGTCAGTATAAAAGCAAATCACTTTTAACCAAATCATATGGTTTTCTCTGGAGTTTATTGCTCGTGTCATCTTTATTCCTTTGAAAACATCCTCGTCGTAGTTGAATATGGCGTTGTAGACAGAGACAAGTGCTGCACTGGGACAGACAGGCAGAGGAAACAATAAAGGCCAAGCAGCTGCACACAGGGCCATTTTCTCAGCTTTAATGCCTTTTAGGGTGCTTACTGGGAGGCCATGTTAAATCATGTCAGACCAGCCACTTGTGACTTGGTGTAATTGATGCATTAGGCATCTACATCATAATGTTGAGCTGAATTACACCATTTCTACACATCCCTTCCACAGGTGCTCCGACTTCACGTGTGGCGCCACGGGCAGACATTCTTTATAAAGACGTCATTCTTCAATCTTCTACGAAATGCACATTGAGGCAACTCTGAAATTGGTCTGGATTAGATTAGTAAGCAACAGAAAGCTCACTACCTTGCCCTTGCAGTGTTTTCGTTTGTATTGTTCTGGACTGTGGGCTCCAAGGCTGTGCCCTGGGTCGTGGGTCTGCCAGCAAATTAATGGGCCAAGATTAAAGAGCAGTACAAAATGTGACTGAACCGCAAAATGGCGCTAAAGGCTCCAATTATGAGCCAAGTGATGTTCTGTAAATGGCTGTTTGCGGCGGCGGAGTAAAAGTTCAAGCGGTATCAGCTGTAACATGCTCTAAGGTCACGAGGCGTTACTGTAGAAAGGAAAGGCACTGATGGGAGCGAGGGAGGAGGACCTTTTTGTTCCACGACCGTTTGAAGATATAAAATCATGTGATTGTTTTAGGGCGTGTGTTTGCTTTACCTGTCCGGGCTGCTCGCATGGCGTCTGGAACTCAGCCTGCTGGCACGTCTCTCGGACCTTCTTGTATTTGGGCAGGCTGTTGGTGTGCTGAGTGTTTAATGAGTCATCCTTCTTCCTCAAGATCTTACTGCACAAAAAAAACAATTGGATCATATTAGATTATGCAACAAATGCAGCATAGAAAATTGTTCGTCTAAGCAGTAGTTTATTTATTGAAGTATTTATTTATTCAAAAGGGAAATATAAATATGCTATTTTATTCCAATTCTGACTGCATTCCCAGTTGGGCTTGGTTTGAGCCCAGTTGAGTCCGGTTCTAGTTCTGGTCTAATCTAGTTTAATAAAATTAAGTTAAGTTTCAGTCCCAATTCTCGTGTGGTGCGTGTTCAAAAGTGAATGTGGTCTTCATCTAATAAAAGTTTAAATCTAATAGCAGCAGTTATTGAAAAGCAGCTATAGTGATGGTGGTAGACACACAAATCATACATTTGTTGGACTTCTACTTGAGAACAAGTTATGCGTTTAAGGGTTTTTTCCCCCATCTTAAAAGCTTCATCTGTAATATGGCATATACGAGTGTCTGGCTCCAGCACTCTGCTTTCGGCCAGGTTTTTTTTGACCCCAGCTTGGCATAATCGTGGTCCTCTGTCGCCTTCCCATGTGCCACCGCCACCAGGCCTGGCCAGACTACACTTCAACAATGCCAAACTCCCTCCCTGTTCCTGGCTTAAGTGTTAGCTCTGCCAGCAGGACTCTTAGCTCGAAATGACGTTGACAAAGTGAAAAAACAAGCCATTTAAGACTACGCTTGTTGTCTTGTCCAGAGTTGTTTACCACGAGGCTCCAGAGGGGATGGTGGCCAATGCTCACACACCGGTTGCTGGGCTGGAGTCTGAGGGCTTAAGCCAGGGATTATAAGGTAACAGTTGTCACTCCCTGATGGCTGCTTTCTGTTGCAATGAAGTATATTCTCTAAGACCCTGGCAGTGTAGGGTTGTACGAGACGACGTGCATAATCATACGCACGAAACACATTTGCTGTTGTTATTAAATGCAACATGACAGGCCAATGATGAGCATAACGTTTTTCGAGTTAGATTGGGATGAACCACTAGATGCCAACGCCTAACTCTACTTGTATAATTTACTGTCACAAACAAGAACATCGATTGGTATTGTCAGACAAAGCAAAGGGCGCTTAAGGCGAGGTCATCTTTCATCCTTTTAATGTGCGAGTTTGGGAAAAAAAAGGAAACAATTAGGAAAGAAAGAAAATGAATGTACCAGAATGTAATCAGCAGAAATATGCAAAGTAACTAAAACCAACTCCACATCCTGACTTTGTATTAAACTGTAATGAAATGGCAATGTATTGACCCTGCAAAGGATAAATAGATGAAAGATACTACATTGCTTGGGAGGCCAAGTTGAGATTGGTTGCAAAGATTTAATCAATGCAAGATTAAGTTTGTTTGTATTGGAAATGATCAAACAAAATTGTTAGTAATGCGTCAACAGCGCTTTAATCAGTTTTTCAATCTGCATGGGATGTATAATTTTGGGAGAGTATTTTAACCTCTTCCACTGTAGCCCCGTTCTTAGTCAGCTGTGGTCAGGAAGTGTCTATCAGATAACACAAAGAGGTCTGAAATGCTGGAAACCCGGCAGAAAGGAGACAGAGCCTTTTTGGCTGCTCATTTTTGGGCCCAGTTGCATGTTTGGTCAGGTTAGACCCACAGTGAGCTAAAATGACATGGATTTGTCTGTGGAGCAGAAATGAAAAAAGCTTACCCCCGCTCCACAAGGAATGTGTCCCGCCAGACTTTAGGTTTCCGGTTTGGTTTAAATCTGGGAAAACAAAAAGCATAAAGCCTATAAACTGGGCACAATTCTCATCAGTAAAATGCCCAGAACACAGCTACACCTGGATCTAGCGTACATTACATTATACGGAACTGATCATCTGCGGCTAAATAATGACTTGTATTGTACAGAATTAGTAGTACAGTAGTACCGGGATCTAAATTATTATTTTAGTTTTTAGTTTTACTTTGTTTTACCTCATGAATGTACAAAATGTGCCTTGTTCTTTTCTACCTTTTTCAAGTCTTGAGGCATATTCAAAACATCTCTTGGCTGATTTTAAACTTGTAATTTAATAAAACAGACCTTGAACACACTGCACTACTCAACTGCAGCTAAATTAATCATTGGCAATGGAAATTTCCTTTTGCACAATAATTGAGAATGGGCCGTGTTGTATGCCCGCAATTCGCATGCAGTGTAATTACAGTAAATAATGTCCATTGCCCTGACAGCCTCACAGACCTGTTCCCAGAGCGGTCCTGCTCTAGCAGCTTGAGGATAGACTTTCCGTCCATGTCTGGAGGGGTGTCCAGTCCGGCGATGTGGAGGATAGTGGGGGCCAAGTCAATGTTCAGAACCAAGTGGGGGTTTCTGATGAAGCGCATGCACAGAAAAGAACATACTTAATTAAATGTAAAAATGGTGCTATACAAGCTCTGTTTGGCATCTCCTTGGTCACCAAATACATCGATATATAACTTTGCAAAAACGTACACAGCGCCTGCTTCTATGTTGGGCCCTCGAAGGAAAAATGGCACGCGGATGTCAAAGTCATAAGGCATTGATTTTCCCTTGACCAGGCCAAACTGTCCTATATGGTACCCATGATCGGCTGTATAGATGATGTACGTATTTTCAAGCTCTCCAGTTTCGTGTAACATCTCATAAACCTAAAAGAGGGATAACATGATTAGTACAAGTAGCATTTTCGCGTTTTTCTCATTTTGTTAAAAGACTAACTTTTTGCACGGAATCGTCTACAGACAATAGTGTCTGTAACCGTTTACGGTGAAGGAAGTTTGTGAACTCCATGTGGATTGGCTTCATGGGGCCGGTGTACTGCATAATCCAGTGTTTGTCCATATTTGGGGCGTAGTTGTAGCTTGGAGTTCTGGGGAAAGAAAAATCAAGTTTAAAAAGTGTCAGAGTAACATCCCCATAATTGATAGCAGTGTTTCAGCTTCACTATTCCTGTATCAAGCGACAAAAACACCTGTTTGCTACATTCTGCACTGTGCAGTGAGTAACAGGTGCCATGTTGGTCCACAACATTTTGACATGCATCAGTAGCTGCTCTGTTTGTTGAAGGAAATGGCCAAATACTGAGCTGCTACTGCTGGAGCCATTTTTCGACACCTCTCTCTCTGGCTCCCTCTCCTCTCACACAGACGAGACTCTGCCGCTCCGCTGCGCTCTTGGCACAGGCCCGTCATTTGTGGGTTGGCACATGCTTAAGAAAATAATAGGTTCCAAAGTCAAGTTTGCAACAACTTCTGGACCAAAAACTAATAAGTCATGGTCATCTGAAATGTAGGAATAACAAGAGGGGGTACACAGTCACAAGGGACCCAGAGAGGTTCTCACTATCTGTCAAATGACCATAAGAACATATTTAGAACAAACAATCATTTCTCTCTCAAGCAGCCTCTTCAATAAGCAACACATATGACAGAGCCGCCTTCTGCCCTCAACTCTTCAGTCCCACTTTGTGAGAGGTGAACTCTTCACCCACTTAGCTTGGCGGTCTAATAAGCTCCACAAAGGGACCCGTCTCTGGGCAGCGGGCCACCATGGTATGGGGCTCTGTGCAGCAGGGACCAGGAATGCAGAGGTCAGAAGAATAGAGCAGGTCCATAGGTGAGGTCACACCTGCCACCTGTCACATACAGGCCCAGAGTATTAGGCCTGGATTATAGCGGCTCACAGCCCGCTGTTCACCCCAGCCTGAAGCACGACCATAGAAAACTCTATTGACACCATGAGGCTTAAAGACACGGTTTAGAGCAACTTCATGTTACAGCCAGACTAATTCAGCAAAGGTGATACTTACAAACCACATCTACAGTGTTGAAAGTGAGATGCTACTAGGATCTAAGCTACAGAGTGAAAATACCTTCTGTCAGGAATGTTAATGGCATTAACAACAAACCTGCTCCCTGCTATTGTTCCTGTCAAAGTACAGACACCCTTTGATTTATGAGGCGACTCCTCCGCTGCCACGCTGTCTCTGTCAGAGTTTTGTCATCATGTAAACCAAAGAAAGTAGCTTGGTAACTGGATACTAAACCCCTTTAATCTATTCAAAACAAAGCTATAAAACAAATTGTATTGGGGCATTTATGTGTGAAAATTTCCCACATATTTTATACGGCTGCATTGCCAACAAGCATCATAACATACACCCACTCATCACAACAACTCGAGCTGCCACAGCAACCACTGACAAGCCTCGGCCCCAAAGTGAATGGGGCTGGCCCTTTTACTCAACGAAACCAGTCCAGCCCTCCAATCTAAAAATAAATTAATGTTTCAAAGGGTGTTCCAAAGCACACAATGCATTCCTCACGGCAATGGGCACACTGGTGGTATTACTGATTGATACGGACTGGGTCAGGAAGCCCTCTGTCTGTCCAATAGTGAATGAGGAAAGATGGACAGGCGAGACAAAGAGTGAGCTTATTTACAAAGCATTGGACAAACTAAATACAATGCTAACACAAATGATCACCAGAATATTTAAAGGTCAATTTGGGAAGACAGCCTAGTGATGATAAACATGGACCTCAATTCAATTTATTTACTTATTCCAGTTTATTTGCCAACCGTCTAAGCAACTAGCAACATTAAACTATTGCCTCTTTCAGGGTAATGAAAACTGAGGTAGGACAGCTGGGCATAACTGTAACTCTTAAGAAAATCCCAAATCATCACCCGGGTGTTTTCCCCCTGCTATTCTTAGACTATAAATCATTCCGATTTCACGCTAGCTTCCCTGCCGCCTGTCATCGCTGGGTTAGAAAGGCATGTGAGCTTAATGTTATTAGATACACAAAATCATTATGGGTCGAGGTGGATGTCTAACAGCAGTGGTGGATGAGAAAGTGAACATGTGTCAGGAGGATCCCTGCCGACTCTGTGGTTTCACATGATCCTGAATGTAGCTTACATGTGCTGAGAGGCGTTGGGGAACTGCTCGGCATACTGCGGCGCCGAGTCCTCTGGGCCATGGGGGGCAGCGTGACTGATAACCATCATCACAGGCCGATGCGGATAGATTCTTTTAGACATGCGGAAAAAGTTGATGCTGTCATTGGTGATCAAATCTGTGAAGTAATCCTGCAAAAAGAAAAGAACACTTTCAACACTTTTACGAGGTGGGCCCCGGCTAAAAATGGCTTCGAGTGAATGGTTGTTTATTGGGAATGCACAACAGCAGCATTGATAAAGTAATTCACAGCAACATTTTCAATCACTGTGACATGTTGTTTTCCTCTTCCAGTAATTTTCAAATAAATTGAGAGGCAGAGTGGCCATGAACCGGGGCCATTGAGTGCACGGCCGTACCAATCTGTCGAGTCAACAGCTGGCAGCCTGCCTGAGAGTAAATCCAAGTGTGTGTGTATACAGAGTATGAACCGCTGCCCCATCAGTGACTCGCTGCACTATTCAATGTGACATGGTTTGATGTGACCGGGGCCTAGTGTCTTCGCTGGTATGCTTTTATGACGGCAACCCCCTCTACTGTCCCCTCTACCCATTGTATCTGTCCTCTTTTATCATCTTATCCAGTTTATTGTTGTGTAGTTCTGAGTATTTCAATTACATAACTCCACACAATCACATTACAATGGATTTGACACAATGGGAGATAAAAGTCTTGGAATCAATGTGAATGATTCAGTCGCACATTACAGCACATTATAAGACAATCACAATCCATCCACAAATAGTCATATGCTTTGTGCCATTCCAAACTCCAAAGTCATTATACATATGAGAGTTGTACTGGAAGGGACACGCATCATAAACAAATGCCAAATGCAATAGGCAATTCACTGCTTATACGGATTTAGATCACTGGCTGCGGTAATTCCGAAAAACTGCAGAGAAAAGAAAAGGGAAATCCCAGGGCATTGTTCATATTTGTCTGCAATATATTATAAAAAGAAGGGAGGTTACGCTCAACAAAATGAAGTGATGAAATGCGGTTTTATCAAGTTCTGGTGGAGTAGAATTGATACAATAGCTCACACCCTGGACTTAAATCATAATAGCGAAGTTTCCAGTAGATTAGCCACACTACCTGCTGCTCTGGCATGCCTCTGCTGCTGCCTGGCATACAACGTACGGAAGGGAGTGCCAGCGTTTGAATGAAAGGGGAAAAGGTGATTTCCCTCAAATGTCAAGGCGTGGGATTGGCTGATGCATCCTGTCTATATTAATAGGCTTTATAGACGGGCCAGCTTTAACAGCCTGGTGCAATAGGCTGCTGATTGTATTCACATGGCAAAAGGTACTACAGTCAATCATGCCAAGGGTCCTAAAATCTGAGCAACTGCTACAAAAGGTCCTGGCAGGTCAAAAGGAAGCGATTGTGTCATGAGGAAATCCCTTTAAACAGGTAACAGGTTGCACTTGGCCTTTTGAAAATGGCACGTAGAAAGTGACAGACACATAATGCAGCTATACTAATTATTTAAACATACAGAGGAGTGATTTTATTTATAGTCGTTCTGCATCACATTCCAATGGCACCTGGTAAATCCGACTGAGCTCGGCACGGTGGATTTGCCATCCGGAGTCTATAGAATAAATGGAACAAACCCTTAATCAAAATGTCAAATAAAAGTCCTCGGTCTGAGGCGTCAACCTCTGTGAACTCATCCTCCTCCGTTTGGAAAATCTGAGCGCATGCCTCTTCAAATCATATGCATTTTGGTCGGCCAGCTGCGATCTCTGTGGCCTACCTCGTCTATCTCGCTCTGTAACTCTTAGCGACTCCCTCGTCCCAGACCTGTCCTCTAAAAGTAGATTTGTGGTTTTACACAGTCAAGAGCAAATAGTGTCCATTTGGTTAACAGGCCATAATATGCTGACCAAGCCCTTGCAGTGTAAACACTTTGGCCTGAGAGTGACTTTGCGCCACTGTCCAAGTTGGCACGGGAACAGCAGCGTTAACATTTGCGTGTGCATCGTTCGGACAGGCCTTTTTTGACATGGATCCAGGCTCTTCTTCTTAAGATTCCCCATGGCTTTAATACCTTGCTACATCGCGAGGCCTGAGGCTATGCACACCACTGTGAAAATTGACTGCCTGCTTGACGGATGCTTTCCAAGAGAGACCATCTTACTCAGCAAAATGGCAAACATTTTAGTCTGTGTTTTTTAAGATGGAATGGATGGATGGCTCTTTTATAGAATTTTACAGAATCCAACTGTTGAAATGTGTCATAATAAAAAGACACGGAGCAAAGACACCACGCAGAGTCTGCTCATTCCCTCTAATTCCCAGTTGAGGAGCGCTGCCAGCCTAGATAATAATATTGTGATATGACTACTGTCTGTATTTAGCAACCCGGCGAAACCTTCAATCTATCATGCACAGTCTACATATTAAGTCGTACTGCAAAAACAAATGAGTGATCAAGTTAATAGACACCTTTAAAAAGAAATTATGGCAATACATACCTTGGCATAATCAGCACCGTGTTTTTCCTTGTAACCATTTCGGCAGACTGTGTAATTATAGAAGCGGGAATTTTTGATCAATCCAACCCATTCGCGCCACCCAGGAGGAATGTAGCTGCCGTTGTACTCGTTGAGGTACTTGCCAAAAAAGGCTGTTAAGAGAAGGGAGAGAAAAGAAAGTTGAAAGTGAAAGAAATCATAGGCCACATATGACTATAGCATACCTCCTGCAAGAGTTTATCTATGTGCATGTGTGGTGCATGTTGCCTACACGTTCTTGTACAGGATGGGCAAAGAGCCAGGGGAGCCAAGAGAAAAGGCTAATTGCAGTGTAAGGCACAGAGCTCAAAACCACAAGGCGTGCCTCATGCCCCTGGACCCCACGGGGCGGCCCAACGCGGGGTCTGCCTGTCAGTCACACAGGATGGGACATGACGGGGAGCTGGCACACTCCACATGTTTGCATTTCTCTCAGCAACACATGGACTTAGGCTTACAGGAAACTATTTTGACCGTCACAAGAACAATGCCTGGGCAAGGTTTAAGATGGGTTTGACAATAGGGCCTTTTGGAAACATGGCAATATCAGACTTAGGTTGGAAAACAATGTTGAAAGAATGTTTGGGGGGACAACGGCAAGAAAAACTTGAACTAGACTAAACTTTACCAAACCAAATATGCAGACTACAAAAACAAAAGGACGAACCCCCACATCAAACATTTGGAGAATACACAGAAAAAATAGATACTACATTAGTGAAAAATGTACCCGTGTCTATGGAGTCACATTTACAAAGAAAATATTGTTCTACCACATCAAAGTAATTGGATTTTGGATTTTTTTTTAGTTTGATGAGTCTATTGAGAATAGCATGAGAAGAACTAAGAACAATACTTTTCTGTAAAGACATGATGTGACCAACCTGTCCTGTAGCCGGTGTTGTTGAGGTAGACCGCGAACGACCGGGGCTCGTGCTGAGCTTGCCAGGAAGGAGAGGAGCAGTTCTCATTGTTGGTGTATGTGTTGTGGTTATGGACATATTTGCCCGTCAACATGGAGGAGCGTGACGGACAGCACATGGGAGTTGTGACAAAGGCATTGGTGAAGGATGTGCCTCCATCTTCCATGATTTTACGAGTTTTGTTCATCACCTGAAGGGAACCTGAAAAAATAATGCCTTTGTTTTCATGTGTTCATTTTCAGATTGGTAAATTTGAAAGAATTTTCTTTGTTTTACAAAGCAGAGTCAGCCTTTTGTAACCTCCTTGTGAAAAAATAATTATGATGCACTATGTTAATAAACCAGATGGCCATTCTGCTCCGGCTTCTGGCCTCTGTTTAATATTTCATGTGTGGATGAAGACCACAAATGAGCTACAAAGACTGTTTAGGGTGAAAAGAAATTCAGGGTGAAAAAAGCTCACAGACCAAAGGAACATAGATGAAGCAGTAGTATTCTACAGTGTTCCAGCCTTACCCAGTTCCACATCCTGGTCGTCGGTCATAATCAAGATGATATTAGGTCGGATATTCCTTCGGTCTCTCTGGATGCGCCCCCTCTGCGACCTGGTGGTGAAGACAGTGTCTCCAGGGGCCCAGTGCAGAGATAGTATGGCCAACCAGGCTAGCCACGGCCGAAGCATGGTGCCCGCGCTGGCTCACAGGATGGGCAGAGCTGAGGATTACTGCAGCACTGGAGGAGGCCACAAACTCACACTGCCGCGCCCAACGCCACGGTAAACTGTGAAGAGAAACAATGACAACCAAGTCAGGCAAAAGACAAGTAGACAGTCATTACAAAGTAAAATACTTAACAAAATTTCTCACACACCTTTAGAAATGATGCGTCACCAACTATATCATTAAGCATTTAATTAAAATGGCAAACAATGTTTGAATCCAGTTCTACCATAGAGAATTCTTATCATCTCTACCTCCGTCTGTACATGATATACTTTATTCCTTGAGTATATCATCTCTACTGAAGGGCTGCTGTTTAGCTGTGCTGTGAGAGCACTATTGGCTAACCACTCTCAAACACCCACAGCCACAGTTTGTCATTAGCCAATCACAGGACACCTTCTGCCCGTCACTCAAAAGTCAGACCCTGGTGATTCAAGCGTGACAGGGGGCTGGTGGAGAGGATGGGAGCACCCCGGGGGGATGGGGCGAGGGGTACAGAGAGAGGGTTCCGCTACATTAACCCCAATGCCACTGTCGCCAATCACACATTACCAGTGAGTCATCACAACACTTTGAAGTCTCCTGCTCTTTTCTGGAGTCATGGTTGACCATGAAAGCTTAAACATCCTGTCTACAACTAGAGCAATGGTTACGGTAGAGTTTGAACTCACATGACTCCTAAGGTACAGTGATATTGACAGCACACAATTCAGCTTATACTACATGTAACAAAAACACTTAAAAGACATGCTGAAGCATGAAGCTATAATAATGAGAGGTCCATCAGTGCCTGAGGAGACGTGCCACGTGGACAAACCCACAGAGTGGCACCATGCTGCTCTCCATTCTGAGTTAATGGCCTGAAAACCGACAGCAGGTCTATGACACCTGAGCCTTGTACAACCCCACTGGGCTGCTCCGGACACAGATTTAGCCCAATTATACCCGGACTACTGTGGCCAATCAGTCTCAGCTCTGGTATATTTTATTTAACACATTCAGGAAGACATTAAGGAAGAGAAGTCAGTCAATTCATTCATCCTATCAATTATTACAGTATTAGTGTCAAACTGGTCATTCCTCCAGAGTTGGCTGCCGTGCCCAAGAGTCAGGACTAGACGTCCAGTCATCACAACAGGCCTGTGCAAACACTGGCACCGTTTGGACAAACATGCCTCCAGCGCAGAGTGGCAGGGACCACAGCAGCTCATCCTGAGTCACAACCAAAACTACGGCACCAACTAAATCTGACATACAGGAGTTGCAAGTTTGCTATGAGCCTCATTATGTATTATTAACCATAAAGAATGAACCTGTAAAACAAATGGACTACTAGTGTAATCTTAGCATACTTTTTACAGGTTCAGTCAGTGGCTAATTGTAATGGTGGGTTCATACAAAAGACGTACAAGAAAGTTCATTATGGAATAGGACACAACCCGTGCAGCAGTGAAGTGGTATCAATAGCTACACTGTCTGAGGACCGAGATGGCAGGCTAATAAAGAGGCGTGCATAAAAGGCACACAGGATGTACACTGAAGTTATGAAAGCAAGGAGCCCTCCCTCTGTACTTAGGGTTACCTCTCAGCTTAACTCAATTTCACCTGATTCACTTTCCGCTGAGGTCATCTGAAGTTCACTCATAAAGACCTATAGTAATGGCACACATAGATCATCTAACAGCTGTCAATTTCAAAGGAATAGCAAGAGTGACTTTTGATGAAGCCTTCCTGATGATAGATGGACTGTGCTAAGTGAGACTGTGACATGGTGTTAACTCTTGCATTTCTTATCTCTGGTTTCCTGTTTAAATAAGTTTTACTTAACAGCCACGAGTCTTGAGTGTCATCTGATGTTGGTATAAGTAGTGTTTCAAAGTAATTTGCCATTTGTCATCATCTCATCTCCATGCACAAGGGGATTGCAGATCCTTCCCTGCAGTATGGAAGGTCAGGTGATTCTTCAGAAATACTGATTAGGTTCACATTAGACCAGAGAAAATGTGACAAGACTTCAGTTCTCACAGATCACCATTCAGTGACTGAATCAGGTCAATGCTAAGGGTTGTGTTTTGTAAACATGGCTGACAAAGTGTTCTGCACAGCTCTGGCCTTGGGCACTCTAGTGGATAAAAGCGAGTGAGAGATCTGGCCCACTGCATTTGTACAGAGAGGAAAAGACAGCATTAGTGCGCAAAGTGTACAAGTATTACACGAGACACAACTTTTAATATTAAATGAATGACTAATATGACTAAATTATTGCGAGATCCAAGTAAAAACTTCTGATACATCAATACACACAAGAGCCCTTTATTCTCAGACTGGAAGCTCATTCTTTTTCGTCGTTGTTTTGGAGGATTAACACTAATGACCCTTTGCTGTAGTCATCGTGGTTAAGCCTGGAGAGGAATACTGCGGATGGACGGAACATAAAATGACCACTGGTTCAAAGGCCTCGAACAATAAGGCCACTATGGAGTGTTTGGACGCACAGCTGGCAGAAACATAAGATTTGCAATTTTCAGATTAATGGCTATCAACACTGCACCTTCACATTTGCTAATCTCTTCTCTCATAGTTATTTCCATCTTGTAGAAGCTTAGGCACATTCGGCACAGCTCTGATTTGGTACGGCTGCAGTGGAGACAGCTGTGCATGTGAGTGGAGTAAATCTGAGCATAATGGGAGCGCTGCGTGTATAGAAGCGCAGGGCAACATTATTTTGCTGGCTGGCAGTTGTGCCCCTCAGTAAGAACCTTTAAACCGCACACCCCGCTGCACCCTGACCCTCCCCTAACCCGCGTGGTTATATGGCTTTGATGGTGGCTTGTTTAACCTAACCTCAGCAACCTGAGGCTACCCACACACAGGGGTTAAGAGGGGAAATTCAGAGGGAAACAGAAAATTAAGTGAAGGGGGCTATGTAGAGGAAGTTAGAAGGTAACAGTATTTTTCAAAGCGATTGCTAACACAATGCTGTTGACTTGCGCAGTGTTTTATTGGGTTGTCTCAAAACAACAGGTATACGACTAAGATTTTAAGTGTCTGCTGAGGTAAATCCATTTAGTAACAATAGCAGAGTATACATATTATAGTAATAATAAAAGTTTAAGTGTGTGTGCCCTTGGACTTTGGCCAATGTCCAAGTTAATACGGTGCTAAGAGGTAAGTGGGTTCACATTCCCCAAAACAAAATGCAAGTCAAAACCCAAACCAGATGCAATGCCAGCTAAAGTAAATCAGCCATTCATAAAAGGCCCAGCGCCATTAGGAACAATGGGCATTTCAAAGCACATCAAATCCCTTATTCCTGTCCATTCTCTCCATTCTCCTCCTCTGTGTTTGCCCAGTCCATCTTTAAGGCAGCCAAGATACACAGGAACAATGGCAATAAACAACAAAGGGAGCGGAATGGCATAGTTTGAATTCTGGCTCATTCTGCAGGACTTCATACGGCGTGACGACTATTAGCGGTTAAGACTTCATGAGATTTACACACCAATAAGCAGTAACTGTTTATTGAAAATGGAAACGGAGAAATAAATAAGTGTTAATACTCGAAGCAGTGGCGACTGATTGCTCCCAGTGCAATTCAAAATGGAAAAAAACTATTAAGTGAAGCCTTAGATTAATATTGAGGTTAGTCCAAATATTTCTGTAATCCAAGCACGTTTGGCTCGTCTGCTGCCATGAAGACTGATGAGGGTCTTTCACACTGAGAGGGGCCTATGTCAAAGTGCAGCATAGCCAGCCGACTGAGGGGCAGGACAGTGTACCCACCGTCCCGGGACCCCGTGAACTGAAGCTCCACTGTGTCGCTCACACACACTTTGGCTGCAAACGCGAACTGGGAAAAGACTCAAACCGTGGCGGCGGTGTTTTCGGACTCTTCACTCGGCTGATTTGTTTGACCCAAAACGCCCAAATTGGTGCAGGATCTATGACAAAATTCCATGGAGAAAAACAAGCAGAGTGCAGGGGTGCGGAGAGATCACTGGCTCTTTGTTCCTGAATGTTTATGACCGGATAAGCCCAAACATTGACATGCTCATTCTCAATCTCATAATGGTGCTTGCTGCTATAAAACTCGACAATGGGCTGCACAATAAAAAAGTATTGCATTTACCGATACGGAGTTTTCGACCAACCCTCGTTTGAAATGATTCCCATCCGACTGCATGAGTTGGTGCTTGGGAAATGGACAATCGGATGAAGAGGAATAACCTTATTTCAATAGATAATTATGTTTTCCCTTGGATTGGTAGAAGTCGCTTTGTAGAGCCAAAGCAGCAATACCTCTCCATCAATAATATACATTCATCTTATAATGTGCAATTAAAAGAATGCTGTTTACACTGAACTTCAAAGCCGAATCACTGGAGGTGGTCTGTTGAGAATCACCATCGGGTTTGCAGACCCAATGAGGGAAATGGTTATAATGTATAAGGTCATTGCTGAAATGGAGAAAAGTGTCTCTATTTGTATGGGAGTGCGTGCATACATGCGGCCCAGTGCTGGAGGTGGTATGTATTTAAGTGTTTATATCCTGAATGAACACCTTTAAATTAGGCTGTAAACCAAAAGGTTGAATTTTACAAGTGGAAAAGCATATTTACCCTTGAGCGGGGTGAAAGAGGGGGTTGACGGCGCTAAGCTAATTTATAGCGGGATATAAAGCAAAGGTATTGCAATGTAAACGTGAACAAAATGTAAAACGATCTTGAGGTTTTGAGCAAGCACACATTTTAATCAACAAAGCAAGATACATTTTGCTGGAGAATTTAGAAAGTTGAAAATTACCATGTCAAAGTTGGAGACAAATTTCGTATTGTTAAAGACGCCTGATTCGGGCCAGTTAAGCCTGATTTATGATACGAGATGCTTTGTGCTCGATTAGAAACAGATTATTAGTACAAAAGAAAGTGAGAGCGGGTAGCTTTCACGTCCTTTTGACATATCAAATATATAACACAGATAAATAATTCCCCTGTCCACAAAAAAAGCTATGGCGAATTGCTTCAATGGGTTTCCACTGAGGTAATTGTCAAGAATGAAGAGATTGACTTGTTTTCCATGAAATCAGCCGCACGGTGGCAGCTAGTAAAGGGAGAGCCAGAGGGGACGCCTGACAACCAGCGTGTACAGGCTTAAAAAGCTGGACAGACTTGAAACTTTACTGAATACCGATTAGGAAGTGCATTTGGAATAAAAGCTCCAAATTAGTGAAACCAAAATAATTGGGGGGAAAAGAAAAAAAAAACATAAAAATGTTTAAGCTTTAGGGGAAAGACTGAACAGCTTTGAGGGCTATGCTGTAATTACATCATACTCTTTAGTTCACAGAGTTCATGAAGTAATTATATACTCTCTTTTAGTGTCCAGAAGTGCCCGCTGGTCCGGTCAACTACAAAACTAATGGTAATTGTTCATCAGTTAATTCTCACAGGGAACCAATTAAGTACAACTCCCCGGGCTGAGGTGGATCTTCTCAGTCAGCAGTCCTCTGTTAAGTATAGTGCTGCTTCTGGCACTTGAAACTGAACACCCCTAAAATATGAAGCATGTGTAGGCATATTCTGTGGACCGTAGACAAACATAGATCATGAGGAGCAGCTTGCATGACCCTGGATGCCATAAACCCCTCCACCACACCAACATGATACCACTCGTAAAAACTCCATTTGTTCGATTGCACCTGTGCATGTATTTGGGTGTCACATTCACCAAGTGTCAGTCACTGAAGCGCAGTCTGGAGATCTGACTGCAGACAGACACATAACTAGCCATTTGTACACAGGAGCTCGTCTTTCTATCGCCTGTGGCACTGTGCACTTTGCAAGGCATGAGTCTATGTCATTTGCAATTTCATTTCTTGGGAAAACTCTGGGGGCAAACATTTGATATTAGAGTTTGATAGTCTGACTAAACGCCAATAAGCTCAGTGTATAAATGCAACATTTCTTTTACATTTGAGCCAACAATGAAGGAATAGGGTCAATTCATCATCTCAACGTGTTCACGAGATGGAGAAAGCCAACTTTGTTTTTTTTGAAGTGCCTTGAGCAACTACAGCAAAGCAAAGGCAGTGAGCCGTGCAAAGCTGGACCCTGGCAGTATAAACACTAGCCCACAAGTTGCACAAGCTTTAATTCAACTCTCCATACTGCCACTCCGCATCCACACAACAAAGTCAAGCTGTTGAAATACGGGCAAACAGGACCAGGGGCTAGGGGCAGCACATGTCCAAGTCTCCACACAGCTCAGCTCTTGTACGTGCACATTCTACGTGCACGGTGCGCTGGCAGAGCCTGAATGTGTTTGTCCGCTCCAGGGGAGAAGGAAAGAAAAGGAGCAGAAGAGCTGAAACAAACGCATGCTGGCTTCTATTAGTCGAGCTGTGGAGCGCAATGGAGGGGCGCGCAAACGTATTCATTCCCCTGCCCACCCCGTCCCGTCCCTCCTGTCCCATTATCTCCATTCGGTATAGGCGGCAGATGAAAAGGGACAGCCCCCCCAGTGACGGCACTTCTGCCTCCAAACTTTACGCCAACGCATACTGACGGCTGCTTAATTGTACGTGATACAGGTAGGGTCTTTCTCTTTTCAGAGCTAAAACAGATTGCTTCTCCCTGGAGAGGGGATTACTGGACAAGAGGGATGACAAAGCAGGGACAGTGCAGAGAACACAGAGGGGGTAAAGCTTGTACACGTTTCTCTGTTTCTCTTTGCGGCAAACACAAGAAGATTATAGTGTCCGTGTGCTGGAGACGCTGCACGTGTGTCACAACGGGACGCGTCCTACAGCTCCAACCTCTAATCAGGCCTCTTCAAACGACCCTCCACACTTTCCCCACACCTTCTTCACTCATCCCCCTTTCTCTCATTGCTGTCATGTCGCCTTCCACATCCCCTTTGTCCGTCTTGACCCAGCTCTCCCTTTCGGCCTCCTAAACCTGTGCTGCATCTACCACCACTGACATATGAACAAAAGCCTCTCCGGACATCCCAGGAAAAGCATTACAATCCTCTTTCTCTTCTTTCGCCTTTGGCCACAAGCGGCAACCCCACACTTTCTGTCACTCCATTCATTCCTGGGCTGAAGCTACAAGGGCCTGGTCAGGGGTCAATCCTGGTTACCGCATAACTTAACCATCTAAAAAACCCATAAATCATATATGCTTTTCACAAAAACACGCAATTTCTCCACAACTGGTCGTCAAATCAGCGCTGAAGACAATAGAAAAACACCAGTCTCGTTTCAAGACAGGAGAATGACCTTAAACCAAAACACTCTGGGGTGCCATTGTGAGCTCCAAATACCAAAATAGACATGTGCAAAGTTGATGCCGGCATTCACATGTGCATGGTATATTTCCCCTGAGACATATTCACAAGAGTCAAAGCAAGGTCTGTGTTTGAACAAACTGAAAGCATTGTTTGATCAGCGAGGACAACAAAGCGCCCGAGAAAGTGGCTGACTCATCTAAAGATAGCCTTTTCGGAAAGAACATGCAGGAATGAATGCGAGTCAAACGCTGCCTGTTTTAATACTGACCATTTGCAGTTGATGGGAGCATACAATCTGGCCTACCATGCAATCAGGCCAGACCAGAAGACTGTCATTAACCCGAGGAGATAAACAACGGCTGGAGGAAAGGGAGGTTTAGGAAATCTTTTCTTAACACAAAAACAGGAACACACACAAGCTTGAGGGTTGCTTTGTGTAAATAGTAAATAAGTACTTTTGATTTCCTTCTGACTTTTCTATCATGCTGTGTTTTCCATATTGAAGATCTGATACACACAAACAACTGCTTTATTTATATGGGCTTGGGATTGTGTGGGCAAATGTGTGCCAAGTGCCCCCTTGTGGATAGATTGTATAAACTGTAAAGTAAAAATGCGCCAAATGATACATTTTAAAAGTAGTCTCAGAAAAAAAAGGAAAATACAAAGAAAACCCTGAATTGATTAAAATATGACTCCACGTTTTCCAGTGAAAAGTATCACCCTGACTAAAAGCTGCACTCAAACCTTCCAGGACCTGCATAAAATCAATGAGGAACAAATGTGCAGCGCAATATGTGTCATAACATGTTGATTTAGGGCTTCATGCATTTTTTGCGATTGTCCAACGTCAATGCCTCATTCCGTTTCATCAGTCAGCCTGTATGAAGTCATGCACCATGTCTGGGAATCTCTGAATCACTTTGGCTGGCAATTTAAACCTCACACACGCATATCGGAACTGAAATAAAAAAGCCACAGTCGCTCCGTGCCTTATCACAAAACATGACTCCAAACTTTTACTGCGTTCCCACATGCACAACAATGTGGATTCAGATGATGGCAAAGCCGCTACTGGAACAACGTTTGTCTTGGCAGGCATCTACCCCTCAAGCCTAATTATTTGCAGCAGCTGCTCTTGGTCCTGTTTGTAGCAGAGAGAAGCTAAAGAGTTTAAAGGATCTGCGCTCTTTCTCTTGTGAGCTGGCAAGTGTGCGCTGCATTTAAAACATCCCCAAATGCTGCTTAGCTCTGCTCCGGGTAGTGTAATCACAAATTGAATCTATACGCCGCGGGGCACAGTTTAAGTGAAGGAGTGATTTATGGACCGGGCTGGTCGATACTGAAATGCTGCGGTTACTTCACTTTTGTTAATGAACTGAATTAATGTGTGTTTGTTTTTAATACAACTAAGTGGGACGGCCCTCAGGCAATTAGCTTTGAAATAGACCACAGCACAAATGTCCTTCAAAACGACAGAATGTCACTGAAATTCCTGCATCAAGATTAAGGCTGAAGACGACTTTATTGCAAGACCTCCCATCCTCACAAGCTCATATCAAATCTCAACATCTCCACCAGACTTCAAGACAGTCATCCTGATCTCCTGGTGATTTGTAACCAGCAGGAAGTGAAGCTATAGCAAACACACCAGAGCACAGGACACAACAGCAGCTTTCACCTTTTGTGCAAGCTTTCCCCGGAGCCACTGTCCACACAACCTTCACAGCTGCACGAGCTCCACGGGCAAACACCTCACACACTAAAATACACAAAGTGCCTAGTGCTAGTTAAAAAGACTATACATCTTATTCCCTTAAATAGTTCAAGTGAGGTGGGCATTCCCAAAGCCATGCCTTTTTGACATTTGGTTCAGAAATCTCTCTTCAACAGCTCATCCATTCAGTGACTGCTGACAAGATCAGTCACAAGTGTTTTTCGAAGAAGATTTATGAAGACTTCTTTGGACCGGAGTGGTGGCTGAAATTGTTTTTACATGCAGGATAAATATTTTTGGTTAATTTCCCATTGGCAGATGGCAAAAATAGCAGCAATGTTTTGAACATGCTTCATTAAAAAAAAAAAAAAAAAAGTTTTCAAATAGTCATAAATCATTTTAGAGATGAGTTTTTCCTACATTTGCACAAGTTGTCATTCAGTAACGTTATATGAAATTGACATTAACAGGTGAGGTCTTGTGCACTAGGGCAAAAATATGACATTAATGGAATGCGCTGCCTTCTAATCCCCTGAGACGGAGGAATTTGCGACGAAGGGAATTCCTGTCATTCAGAGGGAAAACTATGAAGCGTTCGCACACACAGGGCGCTGCTGTACAGAGCCACAGCAGAAACATGCACTGCTACAAATCCCTACTTACACTACAGGCTGCCACTCTGCACTGCAAGCTCAACAAGTCTAAAATCTGTCCAAAAAGGCACGAAAAACCAAGTGACAAAAGTGTTACCTGAACGCAAAGGGAGCAGAACTGTTTCCAAGTGAGATTCCTCAAAGTTGCGCGTCCGCGTGTTGCTTCTTCGCCGGGTCCTGCTCTGCTCATGAGGAGAGAGAGTGAGTGGGGAGCGCTTCAGGTTTTCGGGCTCAAGACTCGTATTGAAGGAGGAGAGGAGGTGGTGGGGGGGGTACACGACCACACAGCTCCTGGGAGACAACCTCTCTCCTCTAATCCTCTCCCCGATGTGATGACACTCTCCAACCTCCACCATCTGTTGAAACACGTCCCGGAGCAGTCGGCGGCACAACTACCAAACCACTGCTGCTGCTGTGTCAAGGAGCCCCGCGTGTCCCGGCCAATCACGGCGCGGCTGCTGGGTGGGGAGGCAGGGACAACAAGGACACGGGCAGGACGACGCACACACATTCGAACACACACACACACACACACTCCTATACAAGACAGTGTGGAGAGTGAGCGAGGAGAAAACCCCCCTAGTCATCGTAACCTGAGAGGCAGAGGAGGGGGGACAGAGAGAGAGAGAGGGGGGGGGCATAGAAAGAGAGGGACAGAGAGAGTCGGGGGGAGGGAGAGAGAGAGTGGCCAATACTTTGTGTCAGAGATGAGGATACAAGTACACTTCAAAGCACTGAAGGAAAACTGTGACTTCATGTCCAAATCGAGAAAACATTCATTTGAGTTTCTATTGATTTTATTCATCGTCGTTGCAAACTTTACTCAGAAAAATGTATAAAGAAAATACAATTGCATGCAACTTCTTCACCATTGTGTATTTTTAGTCTGTATTTTTAGTATTTCTATATGAGAAAAGTTGCATGACATTCCCCACTCATGTAAATCCAAACTGTATTGTTGAGATCAAACTAAATTACTAGTAACTAACAAATATATTTAGTTCATTTAGATAAAAACAATTAGCATGACTGGTATAAACAATATAAACAGTGAATCACGCATTGCTGTGAAGACTTTCTAAGCACGTTTTAAGCACGGTCCAAGCATAAGAATACTGTATATTTATTTGTCTTGCTAATGTTACTTAGCAGCTCACATACAGTAAAACCCCAAAGAGACACTTCTAAACTTCTCCCCCATCCGTGACCCCGTTGTTCCCCTGCAGCTACAGAGTATGTGGTCCTGCAGAATCAAGCTGAAGTAGCAATAAAAGCCCGCATTGGCTCCATGGTGGGACTGCTGTTGGCACTAAACTGTTACATCTGCGAGGCACAGGAGCACAGGCAGCACCCCTCGCACCTACGTGTGATAAATCCTTACAGTCCCACGACCACATTCCTGGCCCTCACCACCTATTGCCTTAAGTGAAAGAAAGAGGGCAGAGGGGAAGACACTAAAATTACAAAGCTACTGCAAAAGAAAGAGGGAAGAGGTCGAGATAAGGAAGGTTTGGGTTTACAACCAGAGAAACAGTCGCTTTTATGGCTTATTTTTACCAAATGTACATTCAACAGAAAACGCGTTAATCATTTTGTTGATCCACCGACCAACTCGCTAAGCCATTAAAAAAGGATTACGAGACCACGACTTCAAAAGCTGGCCCTAATGAGTTAATGCTTGTTTGATATCCCACAAAGAGTTAATCAGAGGTGTGAAGCGGCCTTGCAGAGATCATTTACATATTAGAAGAAGTGTCAACAGCCCAGCCGCTCTTTGATGCCTGTTTGTGAATGATTTGATCAATGAGGATAGCGCTAGGCGTGAATGGGCCGTCACGTAAAGCTTGACCCCCCTAACGCCCCGAATTTACAGTCGGGTATCGCTTACCAATCCGATTACTTTGCACAAACACGCAAATATCAGAGGGGGCTCCTATCTGATTTCCCCGAGGTTCACTTACAAGGATATTGGATTAAACTAGATAAAGCCTATTTTGAACCGGGGATGTGAACCGCTCCCTTGCCAGGCCTGATGTTTGTTACAGGGGCAGTGGAGAAGGAGAGAAGGCTCTTTGGGGGAACAGAGCTCAAATTAGATTAACAAGATTCACAAAGACTGTCCCGAACCTGCCTCTCCAGCATGGCTTCTCTCACACACACACACACACACAAACACACACCCCAGCCCCGCCTCATTCTCACGGCCGAGAGGTTTCCAAAAGGGCCTTCGGGCGGGCCAGGGGCTACCAAATCCCTGCGCTCTTTAGTGGATTAAAAGATGGCCACCCCACTGAGGAGCGGCAGTGTTTTTAAAAGAGCTGAGCACATCTGTAAACATCAGAAATCCACGGCAACGTAAAGTGATCCCACTGGAGGAAAGCAGGACAGCAAGACCACGTCGGTATAAGAAGCGTGTGGAAATATGAGTTATTTTTAAAGACTACTTCCACTTTTTTTTTTACTTTCACAGTGGAACAAAAGCAGCTGTTAAGGGAGGTCTATTAAACTGCCTGATCTTATGAATGACTGAGTGACCTGTCGGGGGTCAGACCAAATCCGTATTCAAACCCCCGAATGAATGTACTGAGAATTTATAATGGAACACAAGATTATAAATATGTGTCTAATTTGGGCACACTTTATGTTACCCGATGTCGTCCTGTTCCAGAGTCTGCTCAACCCGTTATGGGCCGAGTGCAGGTGCAGCAGAGGCCAATGTTGGGGGGCTGCTCGGTTCACTAACCTCATTCTCCATGGCTAAATGAGATACATAGGGGTGTCATAGCTGTGATCCGGCCTCTGTGTCAGTATGAAGGGAGCGGAAGCAACAGATTACAGACCGAATATGAATGAAAGCAGATTGTATCGGGACGGGGTAAAAAGAATTCTTCAAAAACTCTGTTGGAATTTTAAGAATCTATGCATCAGTGTTGACGACAAGCAAATGTAGAAGTGAGTAATTCAGGATAAAGACTGCCTTATTAATATGTGCTTCTACGAATGATTACAGTCAATTCTGAAGCTTGACATTGATTTTTGTACAAACCAATATTTTGCAAAAAATTTGATTTGACAAATAGAAAAATTTAACAACGAAACAGAAAAACAAAGTTCATAGAATCTGTTGAATACATTTGAACCGTCAAATTGTGAATAAGAATATCACAATATAAAATTCTAGTTTTGCGATTACTGTGAGAAGAAACATCACGATTGAACAATTATTCACGATTATTAACACAATGACCAAACAGAGAAATCCGTAATTCTCCCTCATATTGTGTCCTGAATAATCCACCAAAAAATGGCCATAAGAGTTGCCAAACCAGCTCATCAAAGCCCCATCTCGTCAGATCTCAGAAGCTAATTGGGCCTGTTAATACATGGATGGAAGACCGCTGGAATGCCAGGTGCCACAGTAGGGAGGTCGTGCACACTATCATTGTGTCCCTGGGCAAGACACTTCACCCACTTTTTTGCACTGTTCCGACCAAATAATACAAAATAAATCTTGGCAATCTAAACCGAACTGTGAATGAAACTCTCGATGCACATGTCTGATATAAGCAGCCTTGATACAGTTTGATATACACAGAATAGCTAGAAACGTGATCTTCTCAGCTTCATGCCACAGTTGTGAGTTGGTGAGCCCCGGTGTCCAGCAGAGAGGCAGCGCTGGACACGCACAGTTGGTTGTGAATGCGCAGAGGAGAAATGAAAGGCAAAGGGCCGGACAAAGCAACAGAAGAGAGGAGGCAGGGGAATACAGTAGGGAGTGGGGACACGGAGCAGCAAGGGTAAAGAAAAAATAACATAGACCCACAGACCCATAGACCCATGGGGGAAGGGGGGGCCCGTGGCAGCTGAACATGCAGGACATGCGTGTGGAGCCCTCACAGATCGCCTCCTGCTGGGCCATGCACACGCCCTTGCACTACACGCAGAAACGCCACACGCACTCACACATGCTTGGGTTCATTTGTCACAATAACACATCTAATCAATCATTGTTGGACTGTATTTTGACTCTTTTGAATATATTGTAAAATTTGTATTAGAAAATGCCAGGATACTCGTTTTGTGATAGTCCTAGGGGAGGGAAATAAATAATCATTTTTGAGTATCCTGATGTTATTATGTCAATTCAGCAGGAAAGTGTAAAAACGTGTCTTTAAACCTATTTATTGAGAAACACAGACAGCTGTATAATATCACCTTACGCCCTTATTTGAAAGTGTACAACACATCACGAATCAACTCTTTTCGTAGTGTTTTTTACCAAACAAAAAAATTGAAATGTTGTATAATGTCAAAAACAATATTTACATTTCGATATATTGCCCACCTACAGTGTCAGTCCCTAGTTTGAATAAAAAATGCTGCAAGAACGTTTTTATCTCAAAATAAAAATAAAAAATGACGTCTGAGCCTGCTGAAGAGTACAAGAGTTTTTTTTTTTAGTTTTTTTTAGGTTTTTTAAGTTTTTTGAGTAACACCACATGACCAGCTTGAAATTTGCATTGTCAATAGCTCGTCCGTTAACAGCAGTGCAAGGCAGTGACAAGCCCATCTCACTTTGTAGTTACATGTATTTATTTTGCTTTGTAGATTGCAGGTGATAAGACAGACAGCATCACATATGTATATTTAAAAAGTGCTCATGTTCAAAGAGTTCCACAGTGACGAGCTGTGACTCCACACAACAGCAGTGTTGATGAAAGCCGAGTGTGAAGCGGCTCACAGGTAGTGCTGCAGACAAGCACAATACACTCACACATAATGAAGTCATTAGCAGGAACCCGAGATCAACTGTTAGCTAATGGTGATAGGATTTAGAGGCCCATTCATAATGACATACAACAACACGCACGAGCCAGGAGCCAGATGTGCTTTCACTTCAAGAGCAGAGCGCGCTGATGATCAAATACAGACGAATATATGAGAGGAAACCATCAAGACCAAGACTAACGGGACAAATCCAGTGTTAGTAGTCAGGGAGGTCAGAAAAATAATAAAACTACTCACATTTTAATCTGAGAACTTGTACCATTTATCTGAGAAAGGTACGTCAGCTACTGCGGTTAGGAATAAAATGTTCTGTCTATAATAAAATACGGATATGAAATATTTATAGTAATGTTGAAAGGCCAGGGCTATGCTTTACTAAAGGGGATTTTTAAAAGCTTTTTCAGCTACCAAAGCTATTACAGCTTCCACGTCGAGGCGACTTTTTATTGTGCCAATAAAGGTTGTCAAAAAAATGATACTCGTATACAAATGGATCTAAAAGTAGAACTAAATTTAGCATCAAAACTAGACTTTCATAAATGGGGTAAATTGGACTTTTCAGAACATTAGTGGTCGTTATCTATATCCATACTAGTACAGCCTATGATTATATAGAAGAAACTATTATTGTGTGTTGAAAATGACATTTTATTGTGTATAAAAAGGGTTTTTCATCATAATTGAATTGAAATTGCTATCGAATATTGAGCCACTCACTTTAAGCGTTTTAACAACACTGGTACCAAAAAGTTGCTATAAAGTGCAATTTCATCCAGTTTTGGGGGATTTTGGTGTTCAACTGAATTTTGAGGGTCAATCTGACAAACAAACAAAAATAGACCTCATCAGTACAGAATAAAACCATCTTGTAATGACTCGAGCAAGAATAAGACAGACCAGAGGAGCCATTTTAAAGCTGGATTATAATCTTCAAAGAACTTCAGCTAAAGTGAAGAGGACTGATAGTGAGTGAAACCAGTACCATCATTTTCCTGATCAGGAGAATTACAGAATGATGGAAGGGAATGAGAAGTGCCCTGGGGTCCAGTGTAGTCTGGGAACCAATAAGAAGACAAAAGTCACTGGAGAGATTCAAGAGATAAACCCAGAAAGATGGACCCAACAGGAAATGCCCTTGAGAACAAGTCTGCAATGAACTAGTCATTACAAGAAAGAAAGAAAGTACCCTTTACCCAATCTAGGATAGTAGATTAGAGTCATCAGAATCAGAAAAGTTTGTTATTGTCAGAATCAGAAACGTTTGTTATTGTCAGTAAACATGACGATGAATCATAATATATTATAATAATGAAACCAATTACAACCTCATTTTAGGCAGCTGTGCCAAGCGGTCCTGTTCATTGATCACGATTGTTTGCATATAATGTCATCAATACAAGAACAGACTGAACTACTGATGAGGTACTTTTTGGTTAGGAATATTTGTAGTAAAAAAGGAAAGATAACGCCAAAAAGATCTCTTTTCGCCTCTAGGCAGGAAACCATAAATCACCATTCAACACAGGAGGTTAGACTCTATCATCTCTCCATGAAGTCATCCCAAAAATCATACTTTTAAGAAACTGTTCTTGAACATGAGGTTTTGAAATCCCCCTCGTCCCAAAGTTCCTAGTGTCAAAGTGAATGGAGCTCAGTTAATGCAACTAAATCAAAAATGTTTTATAATCTCAAAGCATATGCCCATAGTGGCCCCATGAGGGAATTAGAATTAGCATAGGGCAGAAAGGCCGTTTAATTATCCTCCCCTGAAGCCACGATAAAGCACATTTTTCATTTGTCAGCAGAACTATCCAGAAGAAAAGACTGCTTGAATTTCATGTTTCCATATAGAAGTGGGTCTGTATGGAGCAATATAAGGTAAGAACGTTATGCTCTACTTAACAGCCACCACATACAGACAATATGCCCAATAATAGCATGCAGAGTGCAGTGTGCCAAGCTAATAGTCCTTCACTGACCACACGGACATGTGAACTAACTTAGGTCATTTAATTTCAATACAAACAGTGCTGGTAGTGGTGAGGCAGATGAAAGCCTGAGCATGTGGCTGAGGTTTGAGTCCTCATGTTTGTTGTGTTCCAAAGCACAGAGACACTGCAGCACTGTCCGTCCTCATTTACATTTGCAGATGGAAAAATGGACATTTAATCCATTAAATCAACATCTAAAAGAGAACAACCTGTAACATGAGCCAAGAGCCACTGCACAACTGCCCCGCTTCTATGTTTATGGCCGCTGCATGACCACACCACATTATGTAAGTACTTTTATGAGCCCATTACCCACTTGCTACAGGTTTTCTTTCACATGTAAATTATTGATTGCAGAGGACTGTATGTAGGTTAGTTGTGTGGTCCACATACAGTAAAGAATCTACATCTTAACATCAGCCGATCACATGTGCTACATCAAAGAAAGTGCATTTCAAGCATAGTTCAACAAGATAAATGACAACAGAACGAGGCTCATATTAGGCTAATTAACATTTATTTGATCTTAAGTAAACACATTTTAAAAGAAGTTGACAGAAAGAGAGCGCATAAAAACATTTTATCCAGTTTAGTGCGGTCCGAGAGCCAACTTCAGACAGACCTTTGGCAAAGTAGCAAAGACATCAACATGTAACAGAAATGTGTGTAATATTATTAAACTCACAGGAAACATAAATGCCCAAACTCTGCAGAAGATAATAATATACACACAATATGAGACAAGGACTAAAATGAAGACACAAACGGATCATTTCCTTGATTCATTGCTGGTCTAAAAGTCCAAAAGCCAGAAACCATTTTTCCAACAGGTGCAAATTCCACCGATGCCTGTGTGATTTTGGATACTATTGCCTCATCAGCTTGGGCCAAGCAGCACGATGAGAGCCAGCAGAGATGTCTGACAGCCAGACCTGCTTTGTATTATGTCCAAATTGTGAAAAATACAAGTGACTGAAAAGCCAGCAATGTTTTCGTCACGATAATTGGATGCAGGATTTCTGTTTCAGAGGGGAAAAAAATAATTTAAAAAAAATCAATAAAGATCAGACTGCTCCTCTAAGGTATTCGACAGCACACTCCTGATTTCACACTTCATATGCGCCCCATTTAGTGTAGACACCCAATCAAGTGTGGGGCTGTGTGGGTGGGTGCGGCAAACTCCCAATAATCCAATTAAGCACATAATTTCCTTTGATTGAATCGACTGTCAGAAAGCAGCCAAGTCAGAGTGAGTGAAGGGTGAAAAACGGTCTAAAAGAATGGGGGCTTTTCTATGTACTGTTGGCTGCAAATGCAAACAAAGCATTGGGGTAAAAAGAGGCTTCAGATCTGGGCAAACATGGCAAGGCCGCCTTCCCCTCCACTTTGTAACTGTCCTGCTTGGCTGGAGATCAGCTCTTGTCCCTGGCCAGTTTTTAGCGGCACTAGCCTGACAAGGAGCCAAACTGCGCAGGCTATGAATATGCATGAGTCCGAGATGGGGCTCCAAACTGGCTGCACAAAGACGGAGGAGTTGGAGAGAGGAAATTATGGATTCATAGCAGCTGTGCGGTTAATGAGATGCTGCAGTAGTAAGACCTAGCAACACTATAAATAAAATCTTTGACCTCGGTCTAAGTATCCCCGTGTTTCCAGCCATGAGAGGAGGGAAAACAGAGCTGGAATTCAGAATATCCTCCTTGTAAGCGCTTATCTTCTCTCTTGGGGCATGGAATCTCAGCTCCATAGACAAGGCCAAACAGGAGAAAATGGGAAACATCTGAGACAGTTATTCCATTTGTATCTTCTACGGTCTGAAGATCTATAAACCTTTTGACATTATGATAGAAGCATTTAGAGATAACTTGATTTTACATCCGCTTACAGTGCCTATTGTAAACATTGCACACTTCTGAACTTATTTGAGTGCATTGTTAACCTTATTCAGAAACATTCAACCTCAAAATATTCTAGGAGGAACACAAAAGGAAGAACAAACAAAGAAAGGATGTGAAAAGAGCAGTGAGGGAGGATAGGGAGAGGAAGAGTATTTGTGTAGGCCCGTGAAGGATGGCTCAGGATTACAAGTATTCATCTCCCAAAGAAGCCTTCTTAATTCCCCATTGTTCATTTCCTGTTCCCGTCGGGTCCAGGTGGAGGGTCTCCCCACCAGGAAGGTAGGGTTAGTGGGAGGCACGAGGCTTCATAGGCCTTGGTACACCATAGTTTCAATACATTTTGTGAGAAAAGTATTGAAATATAGTCAAATTTCATCATTACAAATGATTCAATGCATAACCTATACTTCAATCAAAGAACAAAAAACTAACTATTTTTTCAGACTGACCAGTTTAAACCAATTGTGTAATGAAAATGGGAAGAAAAGATCTGAATGCAAGTGTATGACTGAAATAGATGTGCTTTGAGATTATAACCATAAATTGTGTTGGTGAACGCACCGGCCAGCTCATGCGCACATGTCTTTATCCAGGTCAGGAGAAGTGAGTGATGTTAAATGGCAGGTTTATCACAGACAATAAAAACAAGTATTCTTTTCAAGTTGGACCTGAGGCCAAAATCTGTGGGTCTCACAGTGGCTCTGGAAAACAAAGTCATTTTAACACACTTAAATACTGGTTGACAACAAAGCGTTGAGTGAATCATTTAAAGAGTAAATATTCAAGTGGTCTAAACTGCACATATGCAACACACATATGCCAGGCTCTAAGCAAGCCAATGTGAGATTGATCGTTTTCTGATTGTCCTCTCTGCTCGTCACCCCTCTTAAACGACTGTCCGGTCTAATAGAAACCACGGGCCAAAAAGACAAAGAAAAAATAAATAAAAGAGTACATATTCAAATCCATGCTTTTTTGGGGTAATGCGGTCCCAGAAGATATGACTAAACTGTCAGCAGGACCTTAGAAGACTGATAATAACAATAATAATGTCAAAAATAAAGGCCGACCTCTCACATCTCCAGAATACACATGTTTAAGATCCTGATGGGAGTCCAAGAGTATGAGCCAGAACCGATGTCTTCACTACAATTAAGACTTCAAAAAGATTTCTCTGGAAAAACATTGTTTCATGGAAGTGATGGACAACCACTGCTTTAACAGGTCATAGTGGGTCAAACCATGTGTGACTTTTGGAGTCAATTGCCAAGGCCATGCAAGTCTTAGCCATCTGGAAAGGAGCAGAAATGCCATTATTCACTGCTATAAATAGAACAAATGACAATCACTGCTATAATCCCTGGGGAATGTAGAGGCTTAAGCATTGCCTAAAGATGTTATAAAACGGACTCAACTTAAGGGTTGGTTATTCCCTTCAATGTATTTCACAGAGCCAGAGGTTTATGAAGAGTTTATGAACTTTAACCTGTTTGGAGACTTAAAGATAAAGATTAAGCAGGAATTACTCCCAAATAAAATCCAAGTATTCATTTAATAGATTTCAAATCTGAGGTTATGCTGCGGTGCACCATGAAAAATGTAGTGTTCAACAATTAAAAGAGATCAGAAAATATTTTTACCAGTCAAACTAGGCAATAGTAAAACGACCACATGGAATGCAATGGTAAGAACTAACTATTGATTGTGTCCCTCGTAAAAACAAGGCTTTTATTTCCAATGAAGAGAGAATTCTTTAAAATTTGTCCAGTGTTCCGAATCCTGTATAAAAACAAATTCCATCCACGGTTCATAATCGACATTTCCTGACCGCTTGATCAGAATGTACCATAAAATACACAACAAGTCACTATTGCCATGTATCAAATGAGTCTGGCACACATACCAGCTCTCATCTAAAGAAATTCATGTAAGCAAAGTTTCTTTTTAAGTGGTGCTTCATTTTTATGACCAAATAGCTTTCCTCCACTGGCATTGTGTTTGCTCTTTCTAGCTTGACAAGAAAGCAATATATTAAAATGTATGAGGCTTCATCCTTCAAAGAGCAGCACACAAACCCATAGAGTCACAGTTTTGACATTGTTTTTGTCAAAGGACTCCATAGCCATATAGGCACTTTGCATGAAAGGAACGATTGTGCAAGAAGGCACAAGTGGCCATTAAACTATTAGCAACAGGAAAGGAACGTAGCTTCCAAAGGGCAATGATATACACAAACTGAAACCAAATAACATGGAATTAAAGCAGCTCTTAATGTGAATAGTGACGCTCCCCTTAATTTAAAACATGTTCGAACTAGACTTCTTCCGTTTCCATGTTTGTGCATATTTTAAAGGAAATCTCAATAATCAGAAACATCATCTCGAGATTTAATTTGATGCATGATTTACACACTCTCTGTATCTAAGCGCCAAAATATCGTAAATCTCCACAATGTGAGCCAACATTTAAATGCAAGACATCGTGGGGCCAAAACTCCTTATTGTTACTTAGGGCAACAATATTCATTACAACAACTACCTCATCTTATCTCACAGTTGGCTAATCTTCTCCAGCAGCACCAGCTCTGGCCTCAGTCTAAGACACGTAGCGTATGAGACGTTTATCACACCAGATTTCAAGGCTGTGTGAATAAGTTGCCATAGTCACTGTCAGATTGTTTAGTATAGTTACAACGCTAATTCAATTTAGTCAAGTTTGACATTTTCCAAATCAATCTGACATTGAAATCAGTTGGGGGATTGAAAAACAAATGTCCAAATAAAACTGGTCTTGGGTTTTAAAATGAAAAGGCAAGCCCAGGATAACGTCAGCCTGAGGGATCTATATTCACCTCTGTCCAGGACCTCCCAGCTACGTGAGGCGCTGTAATAAAACTGCATTAAATCAGATCCACCACTTCTGAAGATAAACAACACGTCTCCAGAGCATTATGTCGATCTGTCCACAGAGCATTCCTCACTCACCTGGTCATCATCATTTCTCCTTTATCATCCGAGCTGCTTTGCCTTGTAAAATATTCTTCGGAAAAGCGTTCTCAGCCATTCTAAGGACGATGTACAAAAAGGCTTCAAGGGTAAACATGTTTTGTTTTCTACACCAAACTACCAAAAGTATTTACGGCTCACTATTAGACTAGAGCTAGACAAGACTGTAGAAAATAAAAAGGTTCCCACTACGCAAGAAATAGTGTGGATGGAGTAACTTCAGTCTAACCAGTAGAAGTTGTCCCACATCTAAAATTTTAAAAAAGGTACTCAATGTAGCTTTTCTGGAAATGGTTCTGACCACCTGTTTTTGCTCCATGGGGATGTTTTTCTTTGCCTGTAATGTTTCACAGTATGGAATTAATGAACCAGACATTATCTTCCGCTTATCTGAAGCAGGGAGGCCCAGACTTCCCAACAGCCTCCAGCTCCTCCCACGGCGTCCCCAGGCCCATCTCCATAGAGATGGTTTGAGGTGACTTCATTAGTTAGATAGAAAGTGTAATTTTATTACTGTGGAACGTTCAATGTAAAACTGGGCCGATTTTTTTCTTTTTTTTTTAAATGGACATCTTCAACCTGAGAGTGTGACACTTTGTTTGAGTCACTAGTGGATCTACTCCTGCGTCAGACAGAGCCTCTGCTGAAAGCCAGAGAGATAAGCAGGTGATGAACACCCCCACCAGAAAGGTTACACAGTACACCTTTAAGGTAAAGCTTGACTGTGAAATTGATAGTTTGTAACTGCCAGATCTTCCTGGTATAAGCCCCTCACTCCCCAAAGAGCTGCAGCAATGAGAAGCAGACCGGCGCAGGCATCAACTGTGGTGTAAAGGCTTTTAGAGATTTTCTTCTTAACCCCAGAGCTTGTTTTGAAACCTCCAGGGGGCATTGGAAAATGAAATGCAAGTGCAGTAGAAATCTCCACCTCTCATGCACCGATAGCACACTCACTGAATATAAAAGACGGCAGACATTTGTTGGGTTGCTCTCACTTTGCTAAATTGAGCGTGTCTCATCTCTCTGTCTACTGTTCTCTGGGAAGAACATCCTCCACCAGGATCTATGGAGGATTTAGGGTAAGCTACTATTCTTAATATATCAGTATGTTCTTGCTTTAGGAGTGGAGGTGGTGCTTTCTTGGTGACCATAACAATAAGAGACCATTTTCTATTCTATTATATATATATATATATATATACTACAATACGTAGCCAAGTATCCTTAACAATAGCTTGTGGCAACAGTTTATCTAGTCCAGAGTGTGTAATAAAAACTCGGCACATGCATAAATAAAATAATTCTGAAAGATACTGTTTTAAGAAAAATGTTAAACCATTTTGTACAAGAAAGAAAGTGATCTCCAGATGGCCTTAACTTGGCAGTAGCCCTTATACTGCCCGAGCTTAGTCAGGGTTACAATTTACCTGAGGCAACAGGGCACTTCCTTTTGATTTCTGCACAGTTGCTCTGATCTGTCAAGCAGAAAAATAACCAGAGGCTCCCTTCAAAGACCAGGTCCCTCACAGCAGCCCAGCCCACAGTGCTACAGGCTTAGAGGAGTCCAGTCTAAAAGATGTCTTTATATGAAAATTGGTTTAATTAAGATCAGTGGAATACTTTGGGGGTCAGTGGGAAAAAAGAAAACACATGTTGACAAGCATAAATGTCTGCAACTTCTTATAAACATCCACTCAAATTCTTCTCACAATGCATTTATGAGTTTTCCCCCAGGATCAGCTGCACACAAAGAACACAATGTTGCTAGTCAGGAGTAACTGTACAAGTACTGGAAATGCTGAGGTGTAAAAGTAGGTAGTGAACAACAAGACAGTGTTCAAGTGGCAGCGTGAGGTGTCTGAGGGTGAAAGCAAACGCCTTTCACTACAACTCTATCTTAAGAGCGGTTTTATAGTTTCTGCAGAGAGCCCAGGGAAATGAACCACTTATTGTGGCATACTGTTGCTACATATTCTAGGCTTTATCAAATTGCTGTCTCTAATCAGACAGGGCCATTGTAAGACAATACGGTTCAGGCTAATGCAAGGTTTTTAAACTGTACTAGAAACAAATAATTATTCACCATTAATGCCAGGAAACAAAAATGAGCAGTAATCTAACCTATGAGCCAAACTTTCCAAACACAGAAGTTTGGATTTGAAAGGAATGCTGTTGCTCATCAGTGAGAAACACAATATACACATTTCTTTTTTAAATCTAATTTGAAGTACAGGTGAGCCTTTTATCCATTTGACACATAACATGTATATTTGAGCCATTGGCCAATATGTTTATTCAATTTATTACCATTACTCCCATAAGATTACATAACATCACATGATTAGTTTTTATCATTTTCAGTGAAGACAAAACAATAGTTATAAAAGTGACAAAACTATGTATATTTAATTATCTGTATTACAGATTATAATTAAGTTTAATGCATAATGTCAATTCAGAGGAACAACTCAACTAATAACCAACAACTATTAATAGCCAATAATCAAGGTGGGCTAATCTATGCTTTGGGGGGAAATTTGTGGATTTGTTCAAAGAAAGTTCAAGATCTCAAGAAATGAGACAACTTAATCTCATCAAACCTTTGAAGCGTGCAGCATTCATTTACATAGAGCAAACAGTGTTATGAACCATGCTCCTTATAGTTCCATATTATCTGAACTACTGTCATCACTGTGCGGATTTATAATCTTGTCAGATCCTTTGAGTTGGCTCAAACAAGCTACAGTATATCCTAGCCTTTATTAGCAGTATGTAATAACTGGAGTAAGGCAATCATTTGTTTTCTAGACCTGCATGTATTTATTTATTGACCCATTTTAAACCAGGAAAGTCCCACTGAGAAGTAGCATCTCTTCTTCAGGAGTCCTGGGTGAGAGAGGGGCCCATCGTACATGTTTTTAGTGGTTGGGGAAACCGGCAGATCAAGAGGAAACTTACGCAGACACGCAAACTCCACATAGAAAAGCCCCACGCCGCCTGGGAGTCGAACTCAGGACCTTCTTGATGTGAGGCGACAGGCGACTTTGAAAGGTTTAAGATCTTTTACCAACAGAAAAATAAGGTTGGGTCCCTTCTAGAACTTTATACATGTTTTCCTTTGAAGCATTACCAGCACCAAAAGCATGTGCCAAGGATTCAGACTCTAGCCGTGAAGATAACTGGTTTCAGTTGGTCTAACCCCTGGACTGGTACACTCAAAGCGCACGGTGGCTCAGTTTTCAGAGAAAGTGAAGACATTGAAGTCATCTGTCTGGGGCTCTATGGACACTTTTTGGAGAATGCTGGGGTTATGAGTTTGGCTCGTGTTTCCTGGCTCTGCAGGAACTGACCTGAGTGGGACCTGCAGATTAAGGAACCATCTGGGAGCTGCAACCTGAGCCTGGACAGGAGCAGCAGCAGCCTGGCCTGTGACACTCCTGCACTCATGTACACACGCACAGGAGTTCTTTTAGAACATTCAGAAGTTACTATAAAATGTTTGCTGATTGGATAGGTAATATAATCATCAATGAAAAATAATTAGTGCCATGACATTTTTTCCCATATCCCTAAAGATACTACACATGATCTTAGCCAAAACAGACCTTGGCATGTTTGATTAATTTGCTGCCTCTGGACAAAGTGACTTTCTGAGTGACATCAGGAGAACTGGTCCGACAGGCTCCTCTGCAGTGGGCTCTGCTCCTCAGGCCCTTTGGTGGCAGACCTAATCAGTGTGCAGAGCACAGCACTGAGCCACAGGGAGAGTGCAACGCCTGGTTTCCATCTGAATGAGCAGTAATGGTTTCCAATGTCATCCTCTGGACTGCAGTCCCGTCACAAAACACATACTGATACATCATTTTATAGAAGAGTGCCCTTTTAAACCAGCCTTTCATGTTTCCAGTAAAATGCCTTTCCCTAAAGCAAATGTCAAAACCAATATACACTTTTCAGAGTAAATGGACAAAGTCAGCACAGGAAGCCCAACTTTGAGATCCATACTAAAAGCTGAAGAATAAAAAGTCCTCTAGTCCCACGGCTATTTTGTTCATCTTCTTTGTAGACCCCACTCCACATCTTGTACATCCCTGCACAATCCAGGAATCCGACGGTCTCCTCCAGACATACACTTCTTAGTGCAGAAGCGACAGTAGAGGGCTCTGACTTAAGTCCAATCAAGCTTTTGTTTTCTAATGACAGAACTATGATCCACAAACTACAGCAATGAGCACAGGCCTCACAGCTGCTGTGTGCAGATAAAGAACACATAGTAACAGCACACCATCTGTTAGTGTGTCATTAATCAAAATGATCACAGACGTGGCATTTGTGGCAACAAACGTTAAAACCAAATGTAATTTTCTTGCACTTAAAGGAGACTTATTGTGCAAAATTGACTTGGATGAGCTTTTAACCAGATTGTGATAGTTTCCTCTTCTCATTAAACCACTCGCTAGTGTGAACTGCAGCTCCCCAAAGGGCGGCGCAAATCAACCCCTCAACCCCACGGTTTTCAACCTGGAACTAAGGCCGCTATTTTATTACTTGGTTTATGGATTTTTAAATGAACTATATTGAACATGCGAGCGTAATATAAATATAATTTCAATTTCAAAAGATTTTTTCTTCTTTTTCCGGGTTTTCCCAAAATTCACCATGGGAGGAGAGGGGGGGGACGCGACGCACAGGTGGGTGTAACAGTAGATTTAGGGTGTTTTGCATTGGTAGAATTGATGCTTCTAAGTGTGCAGCCTTAGTCACGGTCAAGGCAAAAAGCGCTGGAAAAAATATGGTAAACGGGTTAAAATGTGTATTTGCGATTAAAAGGAGTTGAAACGGGCGCGCGCGTCTTCTCATGCTCTCCCGGGGCCGCACGCAGGGACGTCACAGACTCCCGCAGGATTTGGACGAGAAATTGCTTCACGCTCTCTAATCTTTTGACTTAATACCGCTTTTTATATTTCATTTAAAGCTATTTTGCGTTTATTAAAAAAAATGAAGTAATTTATTTTATTTATATTGTAGAAATCGATAATCTAAGTGCGGCGGATCCGTAAACCAAGTAATAAAATAACTGCGGCCTAGGTGGACTTGTTATGAGTATTGTGATTTAAAATGTCAGAAATAACAATGGTCACCAGGTGCCATAAATTAAAACTATATGGAAGACAAAAGCACAATAGATCTTCTTTAACAATTAAAGTAGCTGAAGTGAGAAAAAGGAAACCAATATACTCTCTGTACAGTGTACAGAGAGATCTGTGCTTCACAAAGGGACAAAGATATAAATATCAAAATTTTACTTTTTTAAAGATTGTTTTTCATCATTGTAAGGGATAAAGAATGACCACCCAGTAACTCTGATACAGCACATTTGACTTCTATAATGACAACAGTGACAACATTTAAGCTGGAAATCCACAGAAACGTATCATCTGTATAGCGGAATAAAGAAATTGGAATCCAACATCAAATACACTAATTTCTATTGAAAGATAAATCAAAAGTTATATTTTCGCATCAAATTATGCTCCTGCAGTTTGCATTAGATTAGATACAAACTATAATAGGGCAACATAATTTGACGGACAAATTTTCCAATCAAATTTAGTTTGTGATGTAATGGTATATGAGGCTATGTAGATGGATAAGAGCTGCTCCTGCATAACGTAATTCAACAGACAAATTTCCAAAGCAAATTGATTCATTAGCACTACCGGGTTACACAGAAGCATGAGAACATTTGTGAAAAAGATAAGTTAATTTCCTTTAAATAAAATATCTGTCCATACAGATGGAACTGTACCTCCTCTTCAATTAGAGTCAAATACATATTGTGACAAGAGCCATTATTGAGATAAAAAGTATTCTTATTGTTCTAAATGTATAATTTATTGCCTGGCTGAAATGACTAAAGTCAACTTTTCACTAGTCTCAAGTCTCTTAAAACTTCCATGTTCTGAACTCTAAACCTCAAGAAAGTGCTGACAATATTAGTATCTGCTAATCTAGAGAAAAGGCAGCCTCTTATTACTTCACTATAATGGAAAGGTTAAGTTAGAGATTTTAAATTTTGAAATGAGCACTGTCAGGGGGAAAAGCTAATGGAATTTACAGTTTAGAAAATACAAAGCGGCAAGTGTTAAGAGATAATATTAAAAGCCACAAAGTCCAGCAGTAATTCATAGCAGAAGGGTAGTGAGGCAGTAAACTATAGGCTGTTAAAACAACATGAAAAACACCTGTTATTCCAGGTTTAAAACAAAGCTAGAACAAACCACTGTGACTGGAGCGAAGTGGAAAAACCTCTTAAAGCGAGCATCTGAAAAGTCCATCTAACCCTTCGGCCTTCTCACTCAACATACTGCCTCCATGACCGTGTGCCCGCCACTTTATACATTTAAAATATATGGAGGCAAGCTGCAGAAAACACGGCTGCTGATGATGGATGTAATAGTAATGTTCTTGGATGCAATATTAAGAGTTTAAAGGGGGTGTCCAAACCTTTTCATCAAGAGCATCAAAGTGGAGGGCCACAAATGAATAGGAAACTGTGTGCGCTAAACAACAAAATAAAAATAGTATTTACCCTCAAAACCACTCCACATGAAGCTAAAATGGGTCAAATGCAGGGAGACTATAAAGTGTAACCTAACTTTAAAGAACAGAATGGCCGCGAGCAGCAGCTGAGAGACCGGGTCACTGTACGGCTGTCATACATAAAGTGTGGTCAAAATGAGTATTTGATTTTAAGACAAAGTTATTTTTTCTATACATACAAATATGTTTGTGGTAGAGGGATACACTTTGTAATCTCTGCTGATCTAGTATTTTTTTAATCCCGTTTCTTCCCTCTGCTGTTGAATGCCTCTCCTTGTCTTAATTGAACAGACTAGATGTGGAGAGTCAATGTAACCAGTATACATTTGTTTCATCCCAATAAGACAATGGATCCTCTCCTTGAACCGACACCTTAACGTGGTGGAGGGGTTTGAGCGCCCGAATGATCCCGGGAGCTATGTTGTCGGGGGCGTCATGCCCCTGGTAGGGTCTCCCAAGGCAAACAGGTCCTAGGTGACGGGTCAGACAAAGATCGGTTCAGAAGCCCCCTATGATGACAACACAAACAAGGCAGTTTACGTCGCCCGGATCAGCGTCACCGGGGCCCCATCCTGGAGCCAGGCCTGGGATGGGTGCTCCATGGCGAGCGCCTGGTGGCCGGGTCTTACCCCACGGGGCCCGGCTGGGCACAGCCCGAAAGAGCGACGTGGGGCCGCCCTCCCGTGGGCCCACCACCCGCAGGAGGATCCATAAGGGGCCGGTGCAGAGAGATCTGGGCGGCAGTCGACGGCAGGGGCCTCGGCGACCAGATCTCCAGACACAGAGACTAACTCTGGGGACATGGAATGTCACCTCGCTGGGAGGGAAAGAGCCTGAGCTTGTGCGGGAGGTTGAGCGATACCGACTAGATATAGTCGGCCTCACCTCCACGCACAGTTTGGGCTCTGGAACCCATCTCCTCGAGAGGGGCTGGACGCTCCACTTCTCTGGTGTTGCCCGCGGGGAGAGGCGGCGGGCTGGTGTGGGCTTGCTGATAGCCCCTCAGCTCAGCCGCCACGTGTTGGAGTTTACCCCGGTGAACGAGAGGGTCGCGTCCCTCCGCCTTCGGGTGGGGGACAGGTCTCTCACTGTTGTGGCGGCCTACGGGCCGAACAGCAGTGCAGAGTACCCGGCCATCTTGGAGTCCTTGGGAGGGGTACTGGACAGTGCACCAACCGGGGACTCCGTTGTTCTACTGGGGGACTTCAACGCCCACGTGGGCAATGACAGTGACACCTGGAGAGGGGTGATCGGGAAGAACGGCTTCCCCGATCTGAACCCGAGCGGTGTTCAGTTATTGGACTTCTGTGCTAGCCACGGATTGTCCATAACGAACACCATGTTCAAGCACAAGGGTGTCCATCAGTGCACATGGCACCAGGACACCCTAGGCCGGAGGTCAATGATCGACTTTGTTGTCGTGTCATCAGACCTCCGGCCGCGTGTCTTGGACACTCGGGTGAAGAGAGGGGCAGAGTTGTCAACCGATCACCACCTGGTGGTGAGTTGGATCCGCTGGCGGAGGAGGAAGCCGGACAGACTTGGCAGACCCAAGCGCATTGTGAGGGTCTGTTGGGAACGTATAGTGGAGCCCTCTGTCAGTAGGGTATTCAACTCGCACCTCCGGGAGAGCTTCTCCCATGTCCCGGGGGAGGCTGGGGACATTGAGTCCGAGTGGACCATGTTCTCCGCCTCCATTGTTGATGCGGCTGCTCGGAGCTGTGGTCGCAAGGTCTCCGGTGCCTGTCGCGGCGGCAACCCCCGAACCCGGTGGTGGACACCGGAAGTAAGGGATGCCGTCAGACTGAAGAAGGAGGCCTATCAGGCCACTCTGGCTTGTAGGTCTCCGGAGGTCATCGACGGGTATCGGCAGGCCAAGCGAGCCGCGGCTCGTGCTGTTGCAGAGGCAAAAACCTGGGCCTGGGAGGAGTTCGGGGAGGCCATGGAGGAGGACTATCGGTCGGCACCAAAGAAATTCTGGCAAACCGTCCGGCGCCTCAGGAGGGGGAAGCAGTGTCTCACCAACACCGTTTACGGTGCGGGTGGAGGCCTGCTGACCTCGACTGGGGATGTCGTCGGACGGTGGAAGGAATGCTTTGAGGATCTCCTTAATCCCTCAGTCACGTCTTCCGAAGAGGAAGTAGAGACCGGGGACTCGGAGGCTGGCTCATCCATCACCCAAGCCTGAGGTTGTTCGCAAACTCCTCGGTGGCAGGGCTCCGGGGGTGGATGAGATCCGCCCTGAGTACCTAAAGTATCTGGATGTTGTAGGACTGTCTTGGTTGACACGTCTCTGCAACATCGCGTGGCGTTCGGGGACCGTGCCTCTGGACTGGCAGACCGGGGTGGTGGTCCCTCTGTTCAAGAAGGGGGACCGGAGGGTGTGTTCCAACTACAGAGGGATCACACTCCTCAGCCTCCCGGGTAAGGTCTATTCCAAGGTACTGGAGAGGAGAATCCGACCGATAGTCGAACCTCGGATTCAGGAGGAGCAGAGTGGTTTTCGTCCCGGTCGTGGAACACTGGACCAGCTCTATACCCTCCATCGGGTGCTCGAGGGTTCATGGGAGTTTGCCCAACCAGTCCACATGTGCTTTGTGGATCTGGAGAAGGCTTTCGACCGTGTCCCTCGGGGTGTCCTTTGGGGGGTGCTCCGGGAGTACGGGGTCCGGGGCCCTTTGCTCAGGGCTGTCCGGTCCCTGTATGACCGGAGCAGGAGCTGTGTTCGCATTGCCGGGAGTAAGTCAGACCTGTTCCCAGTGCATGTTGGACTCCGCCAGGGCTGTCCTTTGTCACCGGTTCTGTTCATAATTTTTATGGACAGAATTTCTAGGCGCAGTCAGGGGTCGGAGGGTGTCCGGTTTGGGGACCACAGGATCTCATCTCTGCTGTTTGCAGACGATGTTGTCCTGATGGCTCCATCAAACCCGGACCTGCAACGTGCACTGGGACGGTTTGCAGCCGAGTGTGAAGCGGCTGGGATGAGAATCAGCACCTTCAAATCCGAGGCCATGGTTCTCGACCGGAAAAAGGTGGCTTGCCCTCTCCAGGTGGGTGGGGTGTCCTTGCCCCAAGTGGAGGAGTTCAAGTATCTCGGGGTCTTGTTCACGAGTGAGGGAAGGATGGAGCGTGAGATCGACAGGCGGATCGGTGCAGTGGCTGCAGTGATGCCGTCGCTGCACCGGACCGTTGTGGTAAAGAGGGAGCTGAGCCGAAAGGCAAAGCTCTCTATTTACCGGTCGGTCTACGTTCCTACCCTCACCTATGGTCATGAGCTTTGGGTAGTGACCGAAAGAACAAGATCGCGGATACAAGCGGTCGAAATGAGTTTCCTCCGCCGTGTGGCTGGGCGCTCCCTTAGAGATAAGGTGAGGAGCTCGGCCACACGGGGGGAGCTCGGAGTAGAGCCGCTGCTCCTCCACGTCGAGAGGAGCCAGCTGAGGTGGCTCGGGCATCTGTTCCGGATGCCTCCTGGGCGCCTCCCTCGGGAGGTGTTTCAGGCATGTCCCACCGGGAAGAGGCCCCGGGGAAGACCCAGGACACGCTGGAGAGACTATGTCTCTCGGCTGGCCTGGGAACGCCTCGGGATCCCCCCGGAGGAGTTAGAGGAAGTGTCTGGGGAGAAGGAAGTCTGGGAGTCCCTGCTCAGACTGCTGCCCCCGCGACCCGGCCCCGGATAAAGCGGCAGAAGATGGATGGATGGAAGACAATGGATGACAAGATGCACTGTGTATATTCTTCAGAAGCTCACAATGAAGAGCCCAAAGAATAGCAAAACGTATAAAGCAGGTAAACAATCTATCCTTGTTGACAAAAAATGTTGTTTAATAGCCTTAAGAAGAGACGGGGCAATTCAAATAAAATACTTAGGCCAAATAAAATAAATAGTATGTTTCAGATTTTTCTTTTTTTAAATATATTTTAAAATCCTCGCACAGGTTTGGCAGACAGTTTTCTTTTCTCAGAAGCGAGCGCTTCGCATTGAAGTGGCCGTATTGGTATGCAGATATTGAATAAAATAGTTCTCTACATCTATACTATGCGGTGCCCCGGCGCCGTGGCCCGTGCCGTTGCCCTGCGTGCGTGTTTGATGAGCTGTAGAGCCACTCGTCGTGATGTGAGCACTTTTCACCGCTGCTACCCCGGGCGTGCCTGTCGCCACGGCCATGACAGCCAGTCTGCACGCTGACAAAATATGAGCATCTGCAAACATGGATGCGCCCGTAGGTAAAACAAAACCAAATCAAAAAGTGCAACGATTTTCATATCTTACAGATGATTTTTTCCGCAGCTTTTGGATTCTCTCTCACAATTTGACATTCTCGAAACGTACGGCCAGTGAATATATGATAAAATGTTTAAGGTCAGGTTATTTTTATTTTGAAATTCAGGTCAGTCGGGTTACCGGAAACACACTTTTTTTTGGCCTTATAAATGTGTGTGGCCCAAAGGTTTTTATTAGACAGGACAGTTGTAGGGTGAAATGGACAGAAAGAGGGTATAGACATCTGAAAATGATCGATGCCGGTAAGAGTACTCGTGCTGCAGAAGTAAGAAACGGCCATAAATATATTAGACATTGTTTTAGATAAGCAGAGAACACAGTACGTCCTTCTACCTCGATCTGCTGTGTTAAAAATTTTAGAAAAAATATCGTAGTATTACTTGTGCTGCAGAAGTAGCAATTACATCGCCTTTAAAGGACAAATATTATTCATTGTTTGTATTGTAATTTGCATTTTAACATGTTCTTGAGTACCTTTTGTAACTTTTCATGATTTAGAACAAAAAATCTGAGGGAATTGCAACATTTTAAAAACAACACTGTTACTTTCTAACCAGGAGTCATCAAACTAGCATGAATGAAGTTAAATGCAACTCCGGGTATGTTTTTAATGAGTGAACAATGTCAGAACATGGTTAAAAGCTTAAACTATTTCATATGTCCTTTAACAACTGACTGCTCTACAGGTGATCACGTGTGTGAAAGCTTTTTAGTTGTCCATCTAACATGACAATGTACGGCTTAGTGTCTAACTTGGAGCAGACCCAGGCTTTGCGCTTTGAAATACTTATTTTTGCAGCTTTAAGACACTAAAGAGCCATTAAAAGGGATATGTGATGGATTTGGGCAGACGCTCGGAGAGAAGGGCAGATTTAAGGAACAGGCCTCTGGAAATGGTAGAACAGTGAATGGTCTAAAGTAGAGACTTTAAAGTAAAAAGCCTCCCGTTTGAACAAACTCTGCCTATGTTAGCCTGAAACACTGCCATGTTCTCTGGGTTTGAAGGACAGATGGATATTAATGGGGCATTAGCCTCAATGCTGCTTCTACAACCAAAGTACCCTAATAATAACATTACAACATCTAAAAGCAATGTTCAAAGCCACAAGAAATGGAAGGTCCTGAGACCATTTTGTGTCATATCAAAGCTTCACTGCTGTGACAGATTTGCTTTCATAGTAGACTGCTCTGGGTTTTGGGATTTTGGGTTTGTTTATGCTCTGTGCAACATTATTGGAGTCCTTTCCCCTCAGTGTTAATCTCTGCAGACGTGTGGATCACTTTCATTCTTTTCATCATTCTGTTAAACATTCTCTTTGCTTTGGTCTTTGCTCTTTTGCTTTATACTTGCATACTATTCCAGATGTTCTCTTCTTGTGTCATAGGTGCTTCATAAATCCCTCTTTTCCCTGTCAGACACTGCTCCTTTACCAGCTCGTTCACCCCCACAGTAATCAAACCATACTCAGACGAGCCAGTCCGCTGGTATCCTTGTATCAGGGCGCACTAGGCGCTGTATTTTCTTTAGGAAATGACTCATAAATTAGCCTAGTTGCCGACTCCCAGGTTGGCTGTGAAAGAGGCAGACAAACCTCCACAAGGTCCGCTGATTAGTGAGGCAGCAGGAGAGAAAGGCCAGACAGGCCAAGGCTGCAGGAGCCATTTAGGACCAGCTCCGACCTACAAAGAAAACATATTGATCACATGCATTCACTGGATGTGACAGATGAGGGCCGGAGCCTGTGTATGCTACATGAATAGATCCATGATAAATAAGTGTTGTCTGAGTGGACACAAAGGCCATGTGAGAAACAAGCTTTCCTGTGCTACAAGCCTTAAAGAGCAATGACTAATGCAGAGCTTTTGGAGGGGTGAGCTGCTTCTCTGGAGGCAGCTCCTTCAGTCTCTGACACCCAGTCTAATCCTGCCTCATCATTCCAGAAACACATCAGGAAGAGCAGATATGTGCCAGAGACATTAAGTTGTAAAAACATTTACATTTGAGCACTTAACGTTTGGATGCATTTCAAACTTGGGGGGGAAAGGCAGGATGGGTTCAGTCCTCTTTGTGGATAAAAGCACATTTGAGTTTCTCATAAATCCCAGGTAGAACTGCAGGCTCCATGAGTTCCATTGACTGAAATACAGTGTAATTAATCATTACTGTGATTTGTTCACAATTAACTTCAGTTTTATATAATGTAAACATGATTATATGTGCATGACTCTTACGGCCGTCTCAGGAGTCACTGGAAGAAGAGACATTGCATCTATAACAAGTTTGGACTAAATCAAAAATATTAAAAAGTATATTTCAAAACCAATATATGTGGCATAGAAATATGGTATTCAATACTTGGATAGTTGTCTAGAGCTTATCTGCATGTCTGAAACTCTGACTTCGGGCTACGCCTGGATGTTTGATGTTCCTGCTCCATTCTGAACATGTATACTGTAATGTATCTGAGTTTTATATGAAATAAAAAGGTATATGCATTATGTATGAATAAGAAAAGTCTGGGCATTTCTAATCCCACCAAATGAATGCACGCAAACACCTTTAGAACTCTTGCCACTCAAACCAATTCAAAAGTGTTGCGTAGCCTAGAGCACGACAGTCAAACAGAACTCAAACATGTTAATAGGTCCATTGGAAGGATTTGGACAAATGAGCTTGTTCGAAAAGGCTACTGTGAACGTGCAGCACATTTCCATTCACATTTTACAACAGAGGACATGGAGATTTGAGTTGTGAAAGAAAAGGTTTATGGGTAATCCCCAAGGATCCATTGGGACTTACGGGTTTATTTAAGGAGAGTCCCTGTGGAGAGACTTCTAAACTACTGTTCAGATGGACATAAATCCCATCTAAGCACAGAGTCAAATATGTAAAAAACTGAGTCTAAATTTGGCACGCCG